>NC_090034.1:105705524-106005524 GCF_037176765.1 Anolis sagrei
TATTATTATAATATATTATTATAATATAATAATATATATAATAATATATATTATATATTATAATATTATTATAATATATAATAATATATATTATTATATTATTATACTCATAAATATATTCCAATATAATAATAAAATATTATAATAGAATATTATAATATATATTATAATATAATAATATATAAAAATATAATAATATATATTATAATATAATATATAATGTTATTATATTATTATACTCATAAATATATTCCAGTATAATAACAATAAAATATAATAATATATAAAATATAATAATATATATTATGAGTATAATAATATTATATTATTATATTATTATACTCATAAATATATTCCAATATAATATTATAATAGAATATTATAATATATATTATAATATAATAATATATAAAATATAATAATATATATTATAATATATAATATATATAATATTATTATATTATTATACTCATAAATATATTCCAATATAATGATAAATAAATACTATAATAGAATATTATAATATAATAATATATATAATAATATAAAATTATCATATTATTATACTCATAAATATATTCCAATATAATAATAATAAAATATTATAATAGAATATTATATATTATAATATAATAATATATAAACATATAATAATATATATTATAATATATAATATATATAATATTATTATATTATTATCCTCATAAATATATTCTAATATAATGATAATAAAATATTATAATAGAATATTATAATATATATTATAATATAATAATATATATAAAATATAATATTATAATATTATATATTATAATATTATTTTAATATATTATAATAATATATTATAATATTCTATTATAATATTCTATTATTATTATATTGGAATATATATTATAATATTCTATTATAATATTCTATTATTATTATATTGGAATATATTATGAGTATTAGTATTGGGATATATTATGAGATTTGGAATAGGTATAGACAAGCGAAGAGAGACTGCAGGCATTTCCTTTTGCAGACTACATATCCCAGTACCCCTTGGTCGTGCATAACTGCTGCCCTAGACTACAAATCCCAATGCTACCGAACAATGTATAGAGCCATATGAGCAAAGGGCAGCCCTTTTACCAGTCCATGACGGTGATATCCGGCTGGTATTGATCCAGCAGCTCCTTCCAAAGTCCTTCGGCCAGAAGATCGACGGTTTGTTGCTTGACGCACCAGCTGCAAAAGGCAGGCAAAATGAGTGGGCCAAGGAGGACCACAGGGAGAACCACAAACAAGAGATAGATAGACAGATGGTTGACACAAGGAAAAGAAAGCCATGATGGAAGGAACTAACCCTCTCGGATGTGCTTTAACCAAGAAGGTGTCCTTTGCGGACTACATATCCCAGTATCCCTTGGCCAAGTGAGAAACATCACTCTCAGCCCATAGATCAGAATCAGGATGTATTGGGTTGGAAACACTATCTTGGATGTGCTTTAATTGAGAAAGCGTCCTTTGTGGACTACATATCCCAGCATCCCCTGGCCAGCATGGGTAAGGGACCTCTCCTCCCTCCTCCCTCTCTCACTCTCAGCCCATGGACCAGAATCAGGATGTATTGGGTTGGAAACACTATCTTGGATGTGCTTTAATTGAGAAAATGTCCTATGTGAACTGCATATCCCAGCATCCCCTGGCCAACATGGGTGAGGAACCTCTCCTCTCTCTCTCTCTCTCTCTCTCAGCCCATGGGCCAGAATCAGGATATATATTGGGTTGAAAGCACAATCTTGGGTGTACTTTAATTGAAAAAGTGTCCTATGTGGACTACATATCCCAGCATCCCCTGGTCAGCATAGGTGAGGAATCTCCCTCCCCCCCCCCCCTCTAAGCCCATGGGCCAGCATCAAGATTTACATTTTGTTGAAAGCACTATATTGAGGGTGCTTTAATTGAGAACGTGTCCTTTGTGGACTACATATCCCAGCATCCCATGACCAATATCAGTTTATATTTGACTGACACGTGGATAGGAAAGCTAAGATGGAAGGGAGTGACATTCATCAAAAAGGGTTAACACAGAAAGGTGTCCTTCTTCAACATGCCTTAGCCCAAAGAGTATATTTATTGGACTACAACTCCCAGTATCCTCTTCCCTTGCCCTTCTTTCTCAATCTATTGGCCAGAATCAGGATATATATTTGGTGGACACGCAGAAAAGATAGCCATATTGGAAGGAAGTGACCTTCTCAGACTTGGCTTCAACCCAAAAGTGTCTTTTGTGGACTACATATCCCAGCATCACTTGGCCAGCATAGGCGAGGGAACCGATTGATTGGCCAGAATCAGGATATGTTTGGGTAACACATGAAAGTAACAATGGAAGGAAGTGACCTTCTCAGACATGGCTTCAACCCAAGAGTGTCCTTTGTGGACTACATATCCCAGCATCCCCTGGCCAGCATAGGCGAGGGAACCAATTGGGCAGAATCAGGATATGTTTGGGTATCACATGAAAGTAACAATGGAAGGAAGTGACCTGCTCTGATGTGACTTCAACCCAAGAGTGTCCTTTGTGGACTACATATCCCAACATCCCCGATCAGCATGAGCGAGGAACCGCTCTCTCAACCTTGGTTATATTTAATCACACAAGGGGAAGAAAGTCATGATGGAAAACTTTCCTGAACATGACTTAACCCCCTCCCCCAAATATCCTTTCTGGACTACATATCCCATTATCCCTAAAAAACCCAAACACTCACCTATATTGCGGCAATGCAAAGGGAGTTTCCGACTGATCCGACGGGAGCCTTTCGGTGCTAATTTCCCAGCCTTTGAAAATGTCTGATCGGGGAGATAGAACGAAAAAGACCCCCCAAAAAAGGATATTAAAAAGGTCAATTTAGTCCTGTAAACATCTGAATCCAAAATGCAGTTTGATGTTGCTTTCAATGCCAATGGCTCAAGGCTATGGAATCCTAGGCTGTGCCATTGAAAGTGACATCAAACTGCACTAATTCCTCCAATACGGATGCATCCTAATGTCTAGTCCCAGGGCCAGAGAAGCAGATGGCGGAAACAGAAGAACAGCCTGCCTCAGGGGAGCGTGCTTGCTCCGTCCATGTTCAACATCTACACAAATGACCAGCCACTGCCAGAAGGGACAGAGAGATTCATCTATGCTGATGATTGTGCCATCACCACTCAAGCAGGGAGCTTTGAGATGGTAGAACAGAAGCTCTCCGAAGCTCTAGGTGCTCTTACTGCCTATGACAGGGAAAACCAGTTGATCCCTAATCCATCTAAAACACAGACATGTGCCTTTCACCTTAAGAACAGACAAGCATCCCGAGCTCTGAGGATTATTACCTGGGAAGGAATCCCACTGGAGCATTGCAGCGCACCCACATACCTGGGAGTCACTCTGGACCGTGCTCTTAACTACAAGAAGCACTGCCTGAACATCAAGCAAAAAGTGGGTGCTAGAAACAATATCATACGAAAGCTGACTGGCCCAACCTGGGGATCACAACCAGACACAGTGAAGACATCTGCCCTTGCGCTGTGCTACTCTGCTGCTGAGTATGCATGCCCAGTGTGGAACACATCTCACCACGCTAAAACAGTGGATGTGGCTCTTAATGAGACATGCCGCATTATCACGGGGTGTCTGCGCCCTACACCACTGGAGAAATGACACTGCTTAGCCGGTATTGCACCACCTGACATCCGCCGGGAAGTAGCAGCCAATAGTGAAAGGACCGAGGCAGAGACATCTCCAGCTCATCCCCTGTTTAGGTATCAGCTAGCACGTCAACAACTGAAATCAAGACATAGTTTTCTAAGATCTACAGAGACACTCACTGGAACACCTCAGCAAGCAAGAGTCCAAAAGTGGCAGGCTCAAACCTGAAACTCAACCAATGGCTGATACCAAATGAGAGACTCCCGCCTGGGCACACAGAAGACGGGGTGACTTGGAAGGCGCTGAACAGACTGCGCTCTGGCACCACGAGATGCAGAGCCAGTCTTAAGAAATGGGGCTACAAAGTGGAGTCCATGACATGCGAGTGTGGAGAAGAGCAAACCACTGACCACCTGCTGCAATGCAACCTGAGCCCTGCCACAGGCACAATGGAGGACCTTCTTGCGGCAACACCAGAAGCACTCCAAGTGGCCAGAGACTGGTCAAAGGACATTTAATCCACTACCAAGCTTGCAAACTTTGTGGTCTGTCTGTTTGTTTGTTTGTTTGTCCTGTTAAAAATGTAATACAACTGTCTTGGTTGCTCCTGACACGATAAATAAATAAATGTCTAGAAATCCCAAACAAACCTGGACAAACCCTATTTGAGTCCATACAAACACCCCCAAAAAACTACCCACCTTTGGAGTCTGGAAGCTTGCAATTTTGCTGTGGTTGGCAAGGAGGAGCGGGCTCCGAAACATTCACCCCTGCGTCAAAGAAAGCAAAAATAATATTGATCTCCCCACATTTATGAATTATGCTAAATGCAACTCTCCGCCACTTGTGTTGTCGAAGGCTTTCATTGCTGGAATCGTTGGGTTGCTGTGAGTTTTTTGGATCCTGTGGCTGTGTTCCTGCAGCATTCTCTCCTGGCGTTTTGCCTACATCTGTGGCGAACGGCATCTTCAGAGGTCTGTTGGAAATGAGGCAAGTGGAGTATATATGTATCTCTGTATATCTGTGAAATAATGTCCAGGGTCGGAGGAAGAATCCTTGTCTGTTTGATGCAAGTGTGGATGTTGCAATGAGCAAGCTTAAATAACAACAACAACAACAACAACAACAACAACTTCTTTATTTATACCCCACCACCATCTCCCCAAGGGATTCGGAGCGACTTACACGCGGCCAAGCCCAACAACACATAAATAAAAACAACAATAGCATTGAGTAGCATTGAGTAGCCATGAAATATGCAAAGTCAATCGGTGAGGGTCTCTGCATAGAGATAGTGAAGCAAGTGCAATGTAGATATATCTGTGGAAGAAAGGACCCTTGTCTGTTTGAAGCAAGTGTGGCTGTTGCAATGAGCAAGCTTAAATAGCACTGAGTAGTCATGAAGTTTGCAAAGTCAATTAGTGAGGTTCTCTGCATAGAAGTAGCAAAGCAAGTGGAGTGTATACACTGTGGAATAATGTCCAGGGTGGGAAAAAGAACCCTTGTCTATTTGAAGCAAGTGTGGATGTTGCAATGAGCAAGCTTGAATAGCACTGAGTAGCCACGAAGTTTGTAAAGTCAATTAGTGAGGGTCTCTGCATAGAAGTAGCAAAGCAAGTGGAGTGTATACACTGTGAAATGAGGAAAAGAACCCTTGTCTGTTTGAAGCAAGTGTGGATGTTGCAATGAGCAAGCTTAAATAGCACTGAGTAGTCATTAAGTTTGCAAAGCCAATCAGTGAGGGTCTCTGCATAGAGATAGTGAAGCAAGTGCAGTGTAGATATATCTGTGGGAGAAAGGACCATTGTCTGTTTGAAGTAAGTGTGGCTGTTGTAATGAGCAAGCTTGAATAGCACTGGGTAGCCTTGAAGATGCAAAGCCAATCAGTGAGAGTATCTGCATAGAGATAGTGAAGCAAGTGCAGTGTAGATATATCTGTGGGAGAAAGGACCCTTATCTGTTTGAAGCAAGTGTCAATGTTGCAATTTGCAAGCTTGGTTAGCATTGAGTTGCCTTGAAGCTGCAAAGCCAATCAGTGAGAGTCTCTGCATAGAGATAGTGAAGCAAGTGGAGTGTGTGTATATGTGTCTGTCTATCTATCTATCTATCTATCTATCTATCTATCTATCTATCTATCTCTGGGAGAAAGAACACTTGTCTGTTTGAGGCAAGTGTGGATGTTGCAACTAGCTTGAATAGCATTAGGTAGCCTTACAGCTGCAAAGTCAGTCAGTGAGAGTCTCTGCATAGAGGTAGTGAAGCAAGTGGAGTGTGTGTATGTGTATCTATCTATCTATTTCTGGGAGAAAGAACTCTTGTCTGTTTGAGGCAAGTGTGGATGTTTTTGCAAGCTTGAATAGCACTGGGTAGCCTTACAGCTGCAAAGTCAGTCAGTAAGAGTCTCTGCATAGAGGTAGTGAAGGAAGTGGAGTGTGTGTGTGTATACACACATACATTTGTGGAATAGTGCCCACGGTGGGAGAAAGATCCCTTGACTCTTTGATGCAAGTGTGGATGTTGCAATGAGCAAGCTTGAATAGCACTGAGTAGCCAGGAAGTTTGTAAAGTCAATCAGTGAGGGTCTCTGCATAGAAGTAGCAAAGCAAGTGGAGTGTATACACTGTGGAATAATGCCCAGGGTGTGAGAAAGAACCCTTGTCTATTTGAAGCAAGTGTGGATGTTGCAAAGAGCAAGCTCAAATAGCATTGAGTAGCCATGAAATTTGCAAAGTCAATCAGTGAGGGTCTCTGCATACAGGTAGTGAAGTAAGTGCAGTGTAGATATATCTGTGGGAGAAAGGACCCTTATCTGTTTGAAGCAAGTGTCAATGTTGCAATTTGCAAGCTTGATTAGCATTGAGTTGTCTTGAAGCTGCAAAGCCAATCAGTGAGGGTATCTGCATAGAGATAGTGAAGCAAGTGGTGTATATACATCCCTGTGGAATAATGTCCAGGGTGGGGGAAAGAACCCTTGGTCTGTTTGAAGCAAGTGTCAATGTTGCTATTTGCAAGCTTGATTAGCGTTGAGTAGCCATGAAACCGCAAAGTCAGTCAGTGAGGGATTCTGAATAGAGGTAGTGAAGTGTGTGTGTACACACACACACAGTTGTAGAATAGTGTCCAGAGTGGGAGAAAGAACCATTGTGTGTTTGAAGCAATGAGCAAGTTTAAATAGCATTGAGTAGTTATGAGGTTTGCAGAGTCAATCAGTAAGGGTCTCTGTATAAAGGTAGTGAGGCTAGGGGAGTGTGTATGTTATAGATCACTGTGGAATAATGTCCAAGGTGGGAAAAAGAACCCTTGTCTGTTTGAAGAACGTGTATTTCAATAGCAAGCATGATTAGAATTGCCATGAAGTTAGCAAACTCAATCAGTGAGGGTATCTGCAGGCAATCAAGTGCCAGCAAACACCTCCCAAACAGAGGGAGCCTCCAGGCAACAAGAGCCAGGCTACCTCTATGCAGATACCCTCGCTGGTTGACTTTGCAAACTTCATGGCAACTCAATGATATTCAAGCTTGCTCATTGCAACAGTCACGCTTGCTTAAAATTACAATGTTTCTTTCTCTCACCTTAAACATTATTCCTTAGCTATGTATACACCCCACTTGCTTCACTGCCAGCAGAACCTCTGAAGATGCCACTAGCCACAGATGCAGGCGAAACATCAGGAGAGAATGCTGCTGGAACATGGCCACACAGCCCGGAAAACTCACAGCAACCCTATGCTCCACTGTCCCTTTAAGTGAGAACTGCTCCAGCAAACCCAGGGAATTATTGATGCAGTTTGACATCACTGTCGGAATTGCTGTGAATCGGTGCTATGGAAGGCTGGGAGTTGTAGTTTTGGTGGGAGAAAGGCCTTGTAAAACCACATCTCCCCAGATCCCATAATTATTGAGTCACGGCAGTTCAATGTGGGGTCAAACTGCAATCGTTCGACTGTGTAGATGCAAACCAACCGGTTTTGGGGGCGGCACAGAAAACAGTCATGCAATGTCATCTGTTGTGACTGTGTGTTGTTTTTCCTGCCAGGGAGGTGTCTGTCTGTCCAGAGATTGACATGCAGTTTAGGAAAGACATTGGCATTGAGTTACTGTCATTTCGCTGTTGTTGTCTTTGGTATACGGATTAGGAGAGAGCCAGGGTATCAATGGATTTATTGCCTTGATTACTTACTTACTTACTTAGGCGATCCCTCATAGTCCGAGGATGATGGTCCTCCAAGTTCGGTGTCCTGGGGGTGGGTCCGTAGGTGGCTGTGGAGCCCTCTTCTTGACCCGCATCTTCTCCCACAGTGAGCGCATTGGTCTCCAGGTGGAAGGCGGTCTTGGTCGGGGTTGGCTTGACGCGCCTTCCTCTTGGCACGTTTCTCTCTTTCGCCCTCCATTTGTGCCTCTTCAAATTCTGCAGCACTGCTGGTCACAGCTGACCTCCAGCTGGAGCGGTCAAGGGCCAGGGCTTCCCAGTTCTCAGTGTCCATGCCAGAGCTTTGAGCCCATCTTTCAATCTCTTTTCCTGCCCACCCACATTCCGTTTTCTGTTCTTGAGTTCAGAGTAGAGCAACTGCTTTGGGAGACGGTGGTCAAGCATCCAGACGTGGCCGGTCCAGCGGAGTTGATGGCGGAGGACCATCACTTCAATGCTGGTGGTCTTTGCTTCTTCCACCACGCTGACATTTGTCCACCTGTCTTCCCAAGGCATTTGCAGGATTTTCCGGAGGCAGCGCTGATGGAATCGTTCCAGGAGTTGCATGTGACGTCTGTAGACAGTCCACGTTTCGCAGGCGTATAGCAGGGTTGGGAGGACAATAGCTTTATAGACAAGCACCTTGGTATCCCTACGGATGTCCCAGTCCTCAAACACTCTCTGCTTCATTTGGGAAAATGCTGCACTCACAGAGCTCAGGCGGTGTTGTATTTCAGTCTCAATGTTGATGTCTGTAGACAGTCCATGTTTTGCAGGCGTATAGCAAGGTTGGGAGGACAATAGCTTTATAAACAAGCCCCTTGGTCTCCCTACGGATGTCCCTGTCCTCAAACACTCTCTGCTTCATTCGGAAAAATGCTGCACTCACAGAGCTCAGGCGGTGTTGTATTTCAGTCTCAATGTTAATGTCTGTAGACAGTCCACGTTTCGCAAGTGTAGAGCAGGGTTGGGAGGACAATAGCTTTATAAACAAGCCCCTTGGTCTCCCTACGGATGTCCCGGTCCTCAAACACTCTCTGCTTCATTCGGAAAAATGCTGCACTCACAGAGCTCAGGCGGTGTTGTATTTCAGTCTCAATGTTAATGTCTGTAGACAGTCCACGTTTCGCAAGTGTAGAGCAGGGTTGGGAGGACAATAGCTTTATAGACAAGCCCCTTGATATCCCTACGGATGTCCCGGTCCTCAAACACTCTCTGCTTCATTCGGAAAAAATGCTGCACTCGCAGAGCTCAGGCGGTGTTGTATTTCAGTCTCAATGTTGATGTCTGTAGACAGTCCATGTTTCGCAGGCGTAGATTAGGGTTGGGAGGACAATAGCTTTATAGACAAGCCCCTTGATATCCCTACGGATGTCCCGGTCCTCAAACACTCTCTGCTTCATTCGGAAAAAATGCTGCACTCGCAGAGCTCAGGCGGTGTTGTATTTCAGTCTCAATGTTGATGTCTGTAGACAGTCCATGTTTCGCAGGCGTAGAGCAGGGTTGGGATGGAAATAGCTTTATAGACAAGCACCTTGGTCTCCCTACGGATGTCCCGGTCTTCAAACACTCTCTGCTTCATTCGGAAAAATGCTGCACTCGCAGAGCTCAGGCGGTGTTGTATTTCAGTCTCAATGTTGATGTCTGTAGACAGTCCACGTTTCGCAGGCATAGATTAGGGTTGGGAGGACAATAGCTTTATAGACAAGCACCTTGATATCCCTACGGATGTCCCGGTCCTCAAACACTCTCTGCTTCATTCGGGAAAATGCTGCACCGAATGTATTTCGGTGTCGATGTTGACTTTGGTGGAGAGGTGGCTGCCAAGGTAGCGGAAATGGTCCACTATTGTGTGTATTTGTATGTGTGTGTTTGCATATATGTGTGTGTGGTTTTGTAATGTATTATATTTTTTTGGCTTTTCAAGTCTCTTCTGCTGTGTTTTTCAGTGTTTTCATGAGTGATGGTCACTCATTGGCTTGATATGCGTATTGTGTCCAAATTTCGTGTCAATTCGCCCAGTGGTTTTTAAGTTATGTTAATCCCACAAACGAACATTACATTTTTATTTATATATATTATATTATATTATATTATATTATATTAATTATATTATATTAATATAATATCAACACTAGGATAAGATCAACTATTGCCATTGAAGTTGCCGCTACACTGTGGAATAAAAGCAGTTCTGTCACTGCCATTTCTCAATGTAATAGGATTCTGGGAGTTGTAGTTTTACAAGGCCTTTGCTCTCATCTGGCAAAGACCACTAGTGCTTCGCCAAACTATAACTCCCACAATTCCATAGTCTCTGAGCCATGGCATTTAAAGCAGCTCAAACTGCATTAACTCTATAGTGTTGAATGCACCTAAGTTTTATGATGTTTATGTTTATGATGTTCCTGTCTGCTGAGAAAGAAAACCCAAACTACAACTCCCAGGATGCGATAGCATTGAGCAAGGGCAGCTAACACAGTATCAAACTGTAGAGTTATAGAACTGGAAGAGACCCCCAAAGGTCATCTAGTCCAACCACTGCTATATAGTAAAACCCAATCAAAGCACTCCTGACAGATGGCCATCTGCACCTGCTTAAATGCAACCATTGTGGGTCAAGTTTGGCCCTCCAGGTGTTTTGGACTTCAACTCCCACAATTCCTAACAGCCTGCCGGCTGTTAGGAATTGTGGGAGTTGAAGTCCAAAACACCTGGAGGGCTACTCCATGCATTGCTTACCTTCAGGGTTGGGGTTCTGCAAAAGGTTCCTTTGGAAGGGTTTCCGCTTCCATAAAGCCTCCCAGTCTGGATCTTTGGGGAGTGGGACCCCTTTCGCCCTCAGGCCCCATTTGGACTCAAAGCGCTGCTCCCAATCAGGGGACCCCAAAGCCTCCTTTTGGGGGGCTGCCATGAGTGCCAGGCCTTTCCAATGGGAAAGGTAAGGAGACCGCACAAGCACCCACAGGTTGCTCCTCTGGGCAGGTGAAGCAGGCCCTTCCCTTGCAGGAACAACACACACACACACACACACACACAAACCCTGTGATTTATAGAAGGAACTCAACCTGAACCAAACATTGGGAGGAGGCCTTAAGTAGAGCTTTTTGTACAAAGCCAGCCCACAATCCCCACCCTGTTGCATTCGAAAGCCTTGAGGGCAAGCTTGAGGTCATCTAGACAGACCTGATTGGGCTGATGTCAACATCGATGGCGTACACAGCTGTTGATTACATTTATTTATCATAATTGTTGTGATATATTGTAGTATTAGTATTAGGATATGTTATTATTATTATTATTGTTATTATTGTTATTATTGGGTTCTATTATTATTATTATTATTATTATTATTATTGGGGTATATTATATTATTACTAGTATTAGTAATAGGATTTATTATTATTATTATTATTATTATTATTATTATTGGGTTATATTATATTAGTTGTAGTATTAGTACTGGGATTTATTATTATTATTGAGTTATATTATATTAGTAATAGTATTAGTACTGGGATTTATTATTATTATTATTGGGTTATATTATATTATGAGTCGTATTAGTACTGGAATTTATTATTATTATTATTATTATTATTATTGAGTTATATTATATTATGAGTCGTATTAGTATTGGGATTTATTATTATTATTGGGTTATATTATATTATTAGTAGTATAGTATTAGTACTATGATTTATTATTATTATTGAGTTATATTATATTAGTAATAGTATTAGTACTGGGATTTATTATTATTATTGGGTTATATTATATTATTAGTAATAGTATAGTATTAGTACTGGGATTTATTATTATTATTGAGTTATATTATATTAGTAATAGTATTAGTACTGGGATTTATTATTATTATTGGGTTATATTATATTATTAGTAATAGTATAGTATTAGTACTGGGATTTATTATTATTATTGAGTTATATTATATTAGTAATAGTATTAGTACTGGGATTTATTATTATTATTGGGTTATATTATATTAGTAATAGTATTAGTACTGGGATTTATTATTATTATTATTATTATTGAGTTATATTATATTATGAGTCGTATTAGTATTGGGATTTATTATTATTATTGGGTTATATTATATTATTAGTAGTATAGTATTAGTACTATGATTTATTATTACTATTATTGGGTTATATTATAATATTAGTAGTAATAGTACTGCAATTGATTATTATTATTATTGGGTTATATTATATTATTAGTAGTATTAGTACTGGGATTTATTATTATTATTATTATTGAGTTATAATTTTAGTAGTATTAGTACTGTGATTGATTATTATTACTGGGTTATATTGTATTATTAGTAGTATTAGTACTAGGATTTATTATTATTATTATTATTGAGTTATATTATATTATGAGTCGTATTAGTATTGGGATTTATTATTATTATTATTATTGGGTTATATTATAATATTAGTAGTATTAGTACTGCGATTATTATTATTGGGTTATATAGTAGTGTTAGTATTGGGATTTACTATTATTATTATTATTGAGTTATATTATATTGTTAGTAGTATTGGGATTTATTATTATTGGGTGATATATTATTAGTAGTATTAGTACTAGGATTTATTATTATTATTGGGTTGTATTATATTATTAGTAGTATTAGTACTGGGATTTATTATTATTGCGTTATATTATATTATTATTAATATTAGTAATAGGATTTATTATTAATATTATTATTATTGCGTTATATTATATTATGAGTCATATTAGTACTGGGATTTATTATTATTATTGGGTTATATTATGAGTCCTATTAGTACTGTGATTGATTATTATTATTATTGGGTTATATTATATTATTAGTAGTATTCATATTGGGATTTATTATTATTATTGGGTTATATTATATTATTAGTAGCATTGCTACTGGGATTTATTATTATTATTGGGTTATATTATATTATTAATAGTATTGCTACTGGGATTTATTATTATTATTATTATTATTGGGTTATATTATTAGTAGTATTAGTACTGGGATTATTATTATTATTATTATTGGGTTATATTATATTATTAGTAGTATTAGTACTGGGATTATTCTTATTGTTGTTGTTGTTGTTTATTGTTGTTACCAGACCTGATTAGTCTAATGTAAACCTAGATAGCATATATTATACAGCTGTTGATTACATTATTTATTGTTATTATTGTGATACATTATAGTATTAGTATTGGGATGTATTGTTAGGATATGTTGTTATTGGGTTATATTAAATTATTAGTATTATATTATATTAAATTATTAGTAGTATATTGTTGTTGTTACTGTTGTTGTTGGATATTATTACTATTAATACTGAGATATTATTGTGTTTATTATTGTATATATTATATTATTAGTAGTATATTGTTGTTACTGTTGTTGTTGAATATTATTACTATTAGTACTGAGATATATTATTATTACGTTTATTATTGTATATATTATATTAGTAGTAGTATATTGTTGTTACTGTTGTTGTTGGATATTATTACTATTAGTACTGAGATATATTATTATTACGTTTATTATTGTATATATTATATTATTATTATTAGTATATTGTTGTTGTTACTGTTGTTGTTGGATATTATTACTATTAATACTGAGATATTATTGTGTTTATTATTGTATATATTATATTATTAGTAGTATATTGTTGTTACTGTTGTTGTTGAATATTATTACTATTAGTACTGGGATATATTATTATTACATTTATTATTGTATATATTATATTAGTAGTAGTATATTGTTGTTACTGTTGTTGGATATTATTACTATTAATACTGAGATATTATTACGTTTATTATTGTATATATTATATTATTAGTAGTAGTATATTGTTGTTGTTACTGTTGTTGTTGGATATTATTACTATTAGTACTGAGATATATTATCATTACTTTTACTATTATTGTCATTATTGGGAAGATCTTAATACTATTAGTATTGGGATGTATTACTAAGGTAAACATAAAGGTTTCCCTTGACATTTAGTCTAGTTGAGTCCGACTCTAGGAGTTGGTGCTCACCTCCATTTCTAAGCCGAAGAGCCAGCATTGTCCATAGAGACCTCTTAGGTCATGTGGCCGGCATGACTGCATGGAGTGCTGTTATTTTCCCGCAGAAGCGGTACCTATTGATCTACTCACATTTGCATGTTTTCGAACTGCTAGTTTGGCAGAAGCTGGGGCTAACAGCAAGAGCTCATGCCGCTCCCCGGATTCGAACCTGCGACCTTTCGGTCAGCAAGCTCAGCAGCTCAGTCTCAAACAATTCAACTGCTGCCACCAAAACAAAGTTTCTGGAGTAGAAATGTTCCTCTTGCAAAGAACAAAGTTATGGCAGTTTAATCAACTTTTCCCATGTTTGCATAATAGAACCCATTAGGCAATGACATTGATAACCCAGGTCATTGAGGCCATCCAGACAGACATGATATGCCATCTACGTTGACATCAGGTCTATCTGGATGACCTCAAGCTTGCCCTCAAGGCTCGAATGCCGTTCCCACACTCCTTAGAGTTACAAAAGTCCAGATTACCTGGTCACTGAATGTGAGCAAAGCCCTTGCTCTCCCCACCTCATTTTTAAAGAAGTATTTTTCTTTAAATTCCAAGGAGAGCGAAACCACGCAGCAAACAGGTTCTGCAGGTGACAGGTAACACCTGGCCAAACCCAGCGGAAATTGCAGGAATCCATGACTGGGGCCCAAGGCATTTGGATCACCTGCACAGGTACGCCCACCCCACACAGTCATAGTGTGTGTGTTTTTTTGCTTCCCTCATTCATAGGAGAGCTTTGCCTTTAACAGACTCCACCCTGACCCTTTTTCACCTGGCCTTCCACCACACCTGACAGGTAGACCCCACTTGATGTCTATAATGTTATCATAGAGATGCACAGGTAAGTCCACCCCAAGATGAATAGTATGTCTTTGGATTCCCTCATTCATAGGAGAGCTCAGCCGTTAACACACCCCACCTTGACACCTTCAACACCTGACAGGTAGACTCCACCTGATGTCTATAATGTTATCATAGAGATGCACAGGCAAGCCCACCCCAAGATGAATAGTATTTCTTTGGATTCCCTCATTCATAGGAGAGCTTAGCCATTAACACACCCCATCTTGACAACTTTTTACCTGGGCTTCTGTAACACCTGACTGGTAGACGCCCACCTGTTGTCTATAATGTTATCCTAGAGATGCACAGGTAAGCCCACCCCAAGATGAATTTCTTTAGATTCCCTCAATCATAGGAGAGCTTTGCCTTTAACAGACTCCACCTTGACACCTTTTCACCTGGACTTCTGCAACACCTGACAGGTAGACCCTACTTGATGTTTATAATGTTATCCTAGAGATGCACAGGTAAGTCCACCCCAAGATGAATAGTATGTCTTTGGATTCCCTCATTTATAGGAGAGCTTAGCCATTAACACACCCCGCCATAACACCTTTTCACGAGGGCTTCTGCAACACCTGACAGGTAGAGCCCACCTGATGCACAGGTAAGCCCACCCCAAGATGAATAGTATTTCTTTGGATTCCCTCATTCATAGGAGAGTTTAGCCATTACATACCCCACCCTGACACCTTTTCACCTGGGCTTCTGCACCACCTGACAGGTAGACCCCACTTGATGCCTATAATGTTATCATAGAAATGCACAGGTAAGCCCGCCCCAAGATGAATAGTATGTCTTTGGATTCCCTCAATTATAGGAGAGCTTAGCTATTAACACACCCCACCTTGACACCTTTTCACCTGGACTTCTGCAACACCTGATAGGTAGACCCCACCTGCTGAGGATGGGATCTATTGTTTCGCCTGCTTCCTTGCAGTCTACATTTGGGATCTGCATCGACTTTTCTATTATTATTATTGTTGTTGTTGTTGTTATTGCATTATATTATATTGGTGTTGTGCCTCTGCTTGTAATTTGTCTGCACGATCTTCTTGCAGCAGCTGAGGATGGGATCTATTGTTTCGCCTGCTTCCTTGCAGAGTCTACATTTGGGATTTGTCATTGACTTTTCTATTATTACTATTATTATTGCATTATATTATATTGGTGTTATGCCTCTGCTTGTAGTTTGTCTGCACGATCTTCTTGCAGCAGCTGAGGATGGGATCTATTGTTTCACCTGCTTCCTTGCAGAATCTACATTTGAGATTTTTCGTCGACTTTTCTATTATTATTATTATTATTATTATTATTATTATTGCATTATATTATATTGGTGTTGTGACTCTGCTTGTAATTTGTCTGCGTGATCTTGCAGCACCTGAGAATGGGATCTATTGTTTTGCCTGCTTCCTTGCAGAGTCTACATAGAATCATAGAATCAGAGTTGGAAGAGACCTCCTGGGCCATCCAGTCCAACTCCATTCTGCCAAAAAGCAGGAATATAGCATTCAAATCACCCCTGACAGATGGCCATCCAGCCTCTGTTTAAAAGCTTCCAAAGAAGGAGCCTCCACCACACTCTGGGGCAGAGAGTTCCACTGCTGAACGGCTCTCAGTCAGGAAGTTCTTCCTCGTGTTCAGATGGAATCTCCTCTCTTGTAGTTTGAAGCCATGGCTCCATTGCGTCCTAGTCTCCAGGAAAGCAGAAAGGAAGCTTGCTCCCTCCTCCTCCCTGTGGCTTCCTCTCACATATTTATACATGGCTATCATGTCTCCTCTCAGCCTTCTCTTCATCAGGCTAAACATGCCCAGCTCCTTAAGCCGCTCCTCATAGGGCTTGTTCTCCAGACCCTTGATCATTTTAGTCGCTCTCCTCTGGACACATTCCAGCTTGTCAATATCTCTCTTGAATTGTGGTGCCCAGAATTGGACACAATATTCCAGGTCATCGACTTGGGATTTGTCATCGACTTTTCTATTATTATTATTATTATTATTATTATTGCATTATATTATATTGGTGTTGTGCCTCTGCTTGTAATTTGTCTGCGTGATCTTCTTGCAGCAGCTGAAGATGGGATCTATTGTTTCGTCTGCTTCCTTGCAGAGTCTACATTTGGGATCTGTCGTCTACTTTTCTATTATTATTATTATTATTATTATTATTATTATTATTATTGCATTATATTATATTATTATTAGTAGTAGTGGGATATATTATTATTAGGATGTTTTAGTGTTTTTATTATTTGGATATATTATGAGTATTATTGGAATTTATTACCCTATGTAGCAAGATTTTTCTTCCTGGGTTATAAATGTCACTTCCTAATTGTTTCTATCAGAAAAATATGGGAAAGGTTGATTAAATTGGGTTGTTGTAGGTTTTTTCGGGCTATATGGCCATGGTCTAGAGGCATTCTCTCCTGACGTTTCGCCTGCATCCAAAGGACTCCAGCTGGAAAATCTTCAGAGTTTTAGCCGGTAAGGTCTACTCGGTACCCATAAAGCAAATTGGAACCGGGAGTAGGGCCTCATGCCAGCTAAGCCTAAAAGACAGATTGCCCAGGGAGGGGTCAAAAGGATTTCCCTCATAGAAGAAAGGAACAATTCATGAAGCAAGTTGCCTGTCCAATGTGGACAAGTTAAGAAATATTTGGTTGATTTGTTGAAGATCTAAGATGTATTTGACTGATCTGTTGCACCAATAAAGAACTTTGTTAAACTTTCCAAGCTTCTAAAGCAGCGTTTCTCAACCTGGAGGTCGGGACCCCTGAGGGGGTCGTGAGAAGGGGTCAGAGAGGTCACCAAAGACCATCAGAAAACACATATTTCTGATGGTCTTAGGAACATAGTGCTCTCCGGAGGTAGCTGAACTAAATCTTCCCTAAATCACTGTCAATTCCTCCCAAATCCCTGCAGTATTTTCTGTTGATCATGGGGGATCTATGTGGGAAGTTTGGCCCAATTCTATCATTGGTAGGATTCAAGGGGCACTTTGAGTGTAGGTGAACTATAAATCCCAGAAACTACAGCTCCCAAATGTCAAGGCCTCTTTTCCCCAAACTCCACTAGTGTTCACATGGGAGCATATTGAGTATCTGTGCCAAGTTTGGTCCAGATCCATCACTGTTTGAGTCCACAGTGCTCTCTGGATGTAGGTGAACTACAACTCCAAAACTAAAGGTCAATGCCCACCAAAACCTTCCAGTATTTTCTGTTAGTCATGGGAGTTCTGTGTACCAAGTTTGGTTCAATTCCCTCATTGGTGGAGTTCAGAATGCTCTTTGATTGTAGGTGAACTATAAACCCCAGCAACTACAACACTGTTCTAAAGACTTTGTATAGGGAAATCCATAGGGCCTCTCAGCCGAGGCACCCCGGCATCCTGCTGGGCACATAGAGAGCATGTCCTGTTAATAGACAATTGCTACAGGTCCAGCGTGTGACGGCACACATAGTATTATGAACATTATCTCCAAACCACGTTTCTCCTTGAGAGAACTGAGCATCACGGCAGCTTGCAGGATTAATAGAATTATGGCACAGATAATGTAAATTAATTAGCACCAACGTCAAAAAATTTTTCACGTTAAAGAAACAGTCATTAACACCTTGGGTTTCTTTTTTCACACGGTGCTTTGTAAAAATAGAGATGTTGCTTTGAGTACAATATCAGCTGTCTCCATCGTAGTTTGAGAAAATATTTGTGTGTAAACACCAGCATTCGAATATCTCCCCTTTCAAATTTCATCACAACTGAATGAAAAGTATTTCAGTTTTTGCCCTCAGTGATATAAAATGACATTGTTTACTTTCCTGCCGGTGGCACAGTGGGTTAAACCGCTAAGCTGCTGACCTTGCTGACTGAAAGGTCACAGGTTCGGATCCGGGGAGCAGGGTGAGCTCCGGCTGTTAGCCCCAGCTTCTGCCAACCGAGCGGTTTGTAAACATGCAAATGTGAGTAGATCAATAGGTACTGCTCCAACAGGAAAATAAGTCAGGCTGGCCACTGACTGAAAGATGGTAGGTTCAAATCTGGGGAGCCGGGTGAGCTCCTGCTGTTAGCCCCAGCTTCTGCCAACCTAGCAGTTTGTAAACATGCAAATGTTAGTAGATCAATAGGTACCGCTCTAGCGGGAAGGTAACGGTGCTCCTGACCGAAAGGTCACAGGTTCGAATCCGGGGAGCGGCATGAGCTTTCATCGTCAGCCCCAGCTTCTGCCAACCTAGCAGTTCAAAAACATGCAAATGTGAGTAGATCAATAGGTACCGCTCTGGCGGGAAGGTAACGGTGCTCCTGACTGAAAGGTCACAGGTTCGAATCCGGGGAGCGGCATGAGCTTTCACCGTCAGCCCCAGTTTCTGCCAACCTAGCAGTTCGAAAACATGCAAATGTGAGCAGATCAATAGGCACCGCTCTGGCGGGAAGGTAACGGTGCTCCTGACCGAAAGCTCAAGCGTTCGAATCCAGGGAGCAGCATGAGCTTCCGCCGTCAGCCCCAGCTTCTGCCAACCTAGCAGTTCGAAAACATGCAAATGTGAGTAGATCAATAGGTACCACTCTGGCGGGAAGGTAACGGTGCTCCTGACCGAAAGGTCGTAGGTTCGAATCCGGGGAGTAGGGTGAGCTCTGGCTGTTAGCCTCAGCTTCTGCCAACCGAGCAGTTTGTAAACATGCAAATGTTAGTAGATCAATAGGTACTGCTCTGGCGGGAAGGTAACAGTGCTCCTGACCGAAAGGTCACAGGTTCGAATCCAGGGAGCGACATGAGCTTCCGCCATCAGCCCCAGCTTCTGCCAACCTAGCAGTTCGAAAAGATGCAAATGTGAGTAGATCAATAAGTACCACTCTGGTGGGAAGGTAACGGCGATATTGACCAAAAGGTCACAGATTCAAATCCAGGGAGTGGCATGAGCTTCCGCCGTCAGCCCAGCTTCTGCCAACCGAGCAGTTTGAAAACAGCACTCCATGCAGTCATGCCAGCCACATGATCTTGGAGGAGTCTATGTACAATGCCAGCTTTTCAGCTTAGAAATGGGTATGAGCACCAGAGTTGGACACGACTGGACTTAATGTCAGGGGAAATCATTTACCTTTACAGTGTTCCCTCGCTACTTCTCTCTATATTAGATTACCTTCCTGGGTTGCCCATTTAACTAGGACCCCTATACAGAATCAAAGTATAGTTTATATGGCCATGTTCTAGAGGCATTCTCTCCTGCCGTTTCGCCTACATCTATGGCAAGCATCCTCAGAGGTTGTGAGGTCTGTTGAAACTAGGAAAATTGGGTTTATATATCTGTGGAATGGCCAGTGTGACGGCGCGAGTGGCACCACCTGTGTGTAGAACTTTAAAGTGCAACGGTTTAAACTGTAGAACATGCCCATACTTGCTTAGTTTGTAAATGTATAATTGGATTGATTGGTTATTTATAGCTGTCAATCAATGTTGTTTGCACCAGTTATATTGCTTCCTCAGCCTAATTGCTTGGCTCCACCTCTTCCATTCTACCATCAAACTTTCTATTAGATAGACATGAGAAAGAGACTTGGCTCTAAAGCCCTTAATTAAATTACCTCTCATCACCAATTCTAAGGTTTTTACCCTTGGGACTCATACTACAGGGAGGGGCCCTGCTCTCTGTCCCACCGGCCTCACAAGTGCGTCTAGTGGGGATGAGGGATAGGGCCTTTTCGGTGGTGCTCCCTCGACTCTGGAACTCCCTTCCACTGGAGACTAGAACTGCCCCTTCTATCTTGACGTTCAGAAAACAGGTGAAAACTTGGCTATGGAAACAGGCATTCGACGAATGAGTCAAGATCCTGTGATATGGATGGATGATGACAAACAATGATTTTAGGATGACTGACCACTGTAATTATGACTGTACTTGCTATTTTAATGTTTTAGTGTACTTTGAATTATGATGTTTTAATTATTGTTTGTAATATTGTTGTTGGAAACCGGCCTGAGTCCCTCGATGGAGGTGAGAAGACCTGTATACAAAATCGCTAAATAAATAAATAAATACTTCATATCCAGATTGCCCTGGACAACGTTGAGGAGACCCAAGCGCCTTCAGACCGGTCCTTTGGCATCAAAAGGAAGACTCTGTGCCTTCAACATAGGCCATTGGACTGGGGGTTGTGTTTGTTCCGACTTTCACAGCCATTGAGAAAAGAGGGAACGGGAAAAGCTTCTCAGCTGAGAAATCTCCTTGGACCCAAGACAACCAGACTGTAATGTTATCTAGTGTTTTGGTCCTTGGGAGATCCAGTTCTCCAAAGGAAGGCAAGAACCAATCCTGAAACCGAGCATGCCCCCCCCCCCTAAATGATAATAACATATAGTTCTGCAAAGGGCCAAGGACAAGTCTCAACCTCAACGTTGCAGGACTTCCTTGACTGGCTCAGTTAAACCTTTTGGACCTTTTCTCATGAACTTCATGCTTTTAATCATTCCCCACAAACCCTTTTGTTTCCCTTTCAAAAACATACTTTTATATGGACTTTTCCTGTTATGAATTATAGGCACATGGTTCCTGCTACATCAAATGTATATATTTTCATATTTTCCTTTGTACTAGTGGCCTTCCCTTGACCTTTTTTCCTTCCCTTTCCTTATGAAGAAATCCACCCCCCCTCCAGAAACTACAGAGCTCCAGACATTCCAAAGACCCCAATCCACAATTTCCTTTGCATGAAAAATAAACTGGCAGGCAGCTTTGTTCTCGGAGGATTGCCCAACAATGCTGTTTGCCCCCTGGCAGACCCCTAATCATTTTTCTACCTGGAGGTCAAGGGACCCTAGAAAAGCCCCCACCTTTGCATTGGTTGATTTAACTACCTTCCCACTAAGGAACATTCACCCCAGTTTCGCCCTCATTGTCTTCATATTTGCTGGCTAGTAAAATCCGGACTTCCCTTTACACATGTTGATTCATTCCAATCAAAACACAATAGATCAGGCTTGCTTGAGACTCCCTCTTTGTCTCGCAGGCCACATGGCATTTTTCCTAGCATTCATTCACAAGACTCCTTTGTGTTCTATCATCCCGCCTCCCTCTTTCCTGATTTGCTATTGCCGCTAGATGGCTGGAGCCTCCCCATTGGACCCTACGGACCGCTGGAGCTTCCTGATTGGTCCAGGGGCGCCGGGGGTGGGAGGGCCGCCTCCCAGCTGTTTGCCCATTTTCCTATCACAGTGGAGGGCAGCAGGCAGGCCGGGGCGGGAAGTCTGAACTCTGCAACTTTGAATTTACTATAAATATGGCTGTATCAAATGTATTTCTTTATGCTCCCCTGGCGAATGATCTCAGCTCTGCATCCTTTTCAGCTGGATCGCTAAATAAACCTTGATGGCTTTTCTTCAACCTTGGTGAGATTTATTTGGGAAAAATCAGGGAAAATTCTGGGCCTTTCTCCTCTTTCGCTTGCCAAGGGTTTCAGACTCTCTTTGGTGGGTCTAAGGCAGTGCTTCTCAACCTTCCTAATGCCGTGACCCCTTAACACAGTTCCTCATGTTGTGGTGACCCCCAATCATAAAATAATTTTCATTGCTACTTCATAACTGTAATTTTGCTACTGTTATGAATTTTAATGTAAATATCTGATATGCAGGATGTATTTTCATTCACTGGACCAAATTTGGCACAAATATCCAATACACACAAATTTGGTGGAGTTGGGGGAGGGGTTGATTTTGTCATTTGGGAGTTGTAGTTTCTGGGATTTATAGTTCACTTACAATCAAGGAGCATTCTGAAATCCTCCAATGATGAAATTGAACCAAGCTTCACACACAGAACTCCCATGACCAGCAGAAAATACTGGAAGGGTCTGGTGGGCATTGACCTTGAGTTTTGGAGTTGTAGTTCACCTACATCCCGAGAGCACTGTGGACCCAAACAATGATGGTTCTGGACCAAAATTTGGATGAATACTCAATATGCCCAAATGTGAAAACTGGTGGAATTTTGGGAAAATAAGCCCTGATATTTGGGAGTTGTAGTTGCTGGGATTTATAGTTCACCTACAATCAAAGAGCATTCTGAACTCCGCCAATGATGGAATTGAACCAAACTTCCCACAAAGAACTCCCGTGACCAAAAGAAAACACTGGAAGGGTTTGGTGGGCACTGACCTTGAATTTTGGAGTTGTAGTTCACCTACATCCAGAGACTCAAACAGTGATGGATCTGGACCAAACTTGGCACGAATACTCAATATGCCCAAATTTGAAAACTGGTGGAGTTTGGGGAAAATAGACCTTGACATTTGGGAGTTATAGTTGCTGGGATTTATAGTTCACCTACAATCAAAGAGCATTCTGAACCCTACCAACGATAGAATTGGGCCAAACCTCCCGCACAGAAACCCCATGACCAACAAAAAATAGTTTTTTCTGATGGTCTTTGGTGACCCCTCTGACACCCCCTTGTGACCCCTCCAGGGGTTCCGACCCCCAAGTTGAGGACCACTGTTCTAGAGGCACTCTCTCCTGATGTTTCGCCTGCATCTATGGCAGGAACCCTTAGAGGTAGTGAGGTCAGTTAGAACTAGGAAAATGGGCTTATATATCTGTGGAATGGCCAGGGTGGGACAAAGAAATCTTGTCTGCTGGAGCTAGGTGTGAATGTTTCAACTGATCGCCTTGCTCAGCATTTGATGGTCTGGATGTTGTTTGGTGTGGCTTGTTGGTGCCTGGGGCAATATTTTAAGGATTATTTTTGCGTTTGATTTCTTAAAATAGTCCCATCCAAACCCAAGTAACGAAGGTGGAGGCATTACTTTTCATTCAACAGTGACAAATGCAAGATACTCCACTTTGGCAGAAAAAATGAAATGCAAAGATACAGAATGGGGGACAATGCCTGGCTCGAGAGCAGTACGTGTGAAAAAGATCTTGGAATCCTCGTGGACAACAAGTTAAACATGAGCCAACAATGTGATGTGGCGGCAAAAAAAGCCAATGGGATTTTGGCCTGCATCAAGAGGAGCATAGTGTCTAGATCTAAGGAAGTCATGCTACCCCTCTATTCTGCTTTGGTTAGACCACACCTGGAATATTGTGTCCAGTTCTGGGCACCACAATTCAAGAGAGATATTGACAAGCTGGAATGTGTCCAGAGGAAAGCGACTAAAATGATCCAGGGTCTGGAGAACAAGCCCTATGAGGAGCGGCTTAGGGAACTGGGCATGTTTAGCCTGAAGAAGAGAAGGCTGAGAGGAGATACGATAGCCATGTATAAATATGTGAGAGGAAGCCACAGGGAGGAGGAGGGAGCAAGCTTCCTTTCTGCCTCCCTGGAGACTAGGATGCAATGGAGCAATGGCTTCAAACTACAAGAGAGGAGATTCCATCTGAACATGAGGAAGACCTTCCTGACTGAGAGCCGTTCAGCAGTGGAACTCTCTGCCCCGGGGTGTGGTGGAGGCTCCTTCTTTGGAAGCTTTTAAGCAGAGGCTGGATGGCCATCTGTCAGGGGTGATTTGAATGCAATATTCCTGCTTCTTTGCAGAATGGGGTTGGACTGGATGGCCCAGGAGGTCTCTTCCAACTCTTTGATTCTATGATTCTATGAACCCTCATAAAGAAATATAAATAATGCCTGGGACAGCTGCATCCTTCGATGCGTATTACCTGCACAACCCTGGAAAGGAACAAAAGAAACGTCACACTCACGGGGTTCATTGTAAAACTAGAACTTTTTGACTATTTTTTTTTTTTTGCTTTTTTCAAACTTTCCACCCGAGTTCAACACACCACATTTGGAAAGGAAGAAATAGAACCAAAGATTCAAAACAAAAAAATAAGGACAAAAACCCACAAGCGCATTTCTCATGAGACGTATGTGAAATCCAGGGATCTTTATACAAACACGACCGGTTATGGAGAATTAGTCACAGCAGTCTGTCCGGAAAACAGATTTTTTTAAAAAAAATCATCCCAACGCAAAAAAAAAAAAGAGAGGAAAAATACTGTTGTGTGTTACAAAAAAAAATAATAAAGGAGGAAAAAAATTACAATATAAATAACGTCTCTTAAAAAAAAAAAAAGGAAAAGGTAACAAAAAGAGAAAAAATAAACAAACCCCACAAAATGAATCAGTAGTCATTCTTGTAGCCGGCGGAGATGTAGAAAATTTTCGTGCTACAAGGAGGCCAAATGGGGTGCCCACACACCCCACAATATGCCAGTATCACCAGTTAAAAATCCCAGTTCTGTACTGGGAAGGGAGCAGGGAGGAAAATATCGATCGATCGCTGCATGGCACTTCCTTCCCTCCCTCTTTGGACAGCCCGGAAGTTGGAAGTCCTTTTTCCTTGCTGGAAAAGTGTAGTGCTTTTGCATCCTCGGAAGTGTGTGTTAGTGCCCTTTAAGAAGTGTGCTTCTTGCACACTCACAAAAGTAGTGATTCCTGAAAGTTGGCTGTTTGGAAAAGAGGGAAGGGAAGAGTCAGGCAGCAATTCAGATGGAGGTTTACCTGCAAATCAAGAGAGGCTGGCTCAGATTTAAAGAGGCAGTACGGGTTAATCGATTTGGATCCCAAAATTAAGAGAAGACGGTGCCTTGGATCTCAAGTGTGACGAAAACAATGAGTATCAACTTCTCTCGGACCCAAAGATTCCCCCTATTTCAGATCTAAAGAAGTAAGATACAATGAGTATTAATGTACTGTCGAAGGCTTTCATGACCAGAATCACTGGGTTGTTGGAGGTTTTTTGGGGTGTGTGGCCATGTTTTAGAAGCATTCTCTCCTGATGTTTCACCCACATCTATGGCAGGCATCCTCAGAGGATGTGAGGTCTGTTGGAAACTAGTCAAGTGAGGTTTATCCATCTGTGGAATAATGTCCAGGGTGGGTGAAAGAACACTAACTCTAACCCTCACTTGTCTAGTTTCCAGCAGGCTTCACAACTTCTGAAGATGCCGGCCATAGATGTAGGCGAAATCTCAGGAGAGAATGCTTCCAGAACATGCCTATCCAGCCCAAAAAAAAAACCACAATCCGGTGAGTATCAACTTCTCTGGGACCCAGTGTTAATAACTTGGTTGCTGTGAGTTTTCTGGGCTGTCTGGCCTTGTTCCAGAAGCATTTTTTCCTGACATTTTGCCTGCATTTATGGCAAGCATCCTCAAAGGTTGGGAGGTTCTGTCACAGATGCAGGCAAAACGTCAGGAGAGAATGCTTCTAGAACATGCCCACCTAGGCCAAAAAACCTACAACAACCCGATGAGTATCAACTTCTCTGGGACCCAAAGATTCTCCCCATATTAGATTCTAAGAAGTAAGAGTTAATAACTTGGTTGCTGTGAGTTTTCTGGGCTGTCTGGCCTTGTTCCAGAAGCATTCTCTCCTGACATTTTGCTTGCATCTATGGCAGGCATCCTCAGAGGTTGTGAGGTCCTCTGAGGATGCCTGCTATAGATGCAGGTGAAACATCAGGAGAGAATGCTTCTAGGACATGCCCATCCAGCCCAAAACACCTACAACAACCTGAAGAGTATCAACTTCTCTGGGACCCAAAGATTCTTCTCTAAAGAAGTAAGAGTTAATAACTTGGTTGCTGTGAATTTTCTGGGCTGTCTGGCCTTGTTCCAGAAGCATTCTCTCCTGACGTTTCACCCACATCTATGGCAGGCATCCTCAGAGGTTGTGAGGTCTGTTGGAAACGAGGCAAGTGGGGTTTATATACCTGGGGAATGATGTCCAGGGTGGGAGAAAGAACTCTTGTCTGTAATGGTAACATTCGCACCTGCCTCCAACAGACAAGAGTTTTTTTCTCCCACCCTGGACATCATTCCACAAATATATAAACCCCACTTGCCTAGTTTCCAACAGATCCCTCAACCTCTCAGGATGCCTGCCGTAGATGTAGGCAAAACATCAGGAGAGAATGCTTTTGGAACATGGTCATACAGCCTGGAAAAATCACACCATGTTCCAGAATCATTGGGTTGTTTTGTTTCCCAGACTGTCTGGCCATGTTCCAGAAGCATTCTCTCCTGACATTTCGCCTGCATCCATGGCAGGCATCCTTATAGGTTGTGAGGTCTGTTGGAAACTAGTCAGGTGAAGTGTATATATCTGTGGAATGATGTCCAGGGTGGGAGAAAGAACTCTTGTCTGTTGGAGGAAAGCGTGAATATTGCAATTATAGACAAGAGTTCTTTCTCCCACCCTGGACATCATTCCACAGATATGCAAACATCACTTGCTGAGTTTCCAACAGACCTCACAACCTCTGAGGATTCCTGTCATAGATGTGGGCAAAACGTCTGGAGAGAATGCTTCTGGAACATGGCCAGACAGCCCAGAAAACTCACATCATGTTCCAGAAGCATGCCTGCCATAGATGCAGGAGAAACACCAGGAGAGAATGCTTCTGGAACATGGCCAGACAGTCTGGGAAACTCAAAACAACCCAATGATTACGGCCCTGAAAGCCTTCGACAACACTTAAGAGTTAATAAGTTGTTCCCAAAATGAAAAGGGGACGATGGCAAGCCAAAATATAGGTCTTGAATCCCAAAAAAGGGGGGAAATGTCTGAATATTAGGTTTTCTAGGATCCAAAGAGCAGTCTAATTCAGATTTAAAGACACAGGAAGAATTAATATGTTTGTTTACAAAAGGGACCTAAGGGTCCCCAGATGTTTTGGCCTTCAACTCCCAGAAATCCTAACAGCGGGGAACCTGGCTGGGATTTCTGGGAGTTGTAGTCCAAAACACCTGGGGACCCACAGGTTGAGTGAGAACCACTAAGTTAGAGGTTGGTGGCAAGTCAAGAGAGAGGCCCAGAACCCCAAACATGGGGAAAGAGGTTTTCTAGGACCCAAATATTGGCCTATTACAGACTTAACGAAGCAATAAGAGTTCATAATTTGTTCCCAAAAGGAATGAGAAATTGGTAGCAAGCCAAGAGGTTGGCACTGGATCCCAAATTTGGGGGGAAAGATCCAAGTATTCGCTTTTCTGAGACTCAAAGGCCTGTTTTGAGGTTCCTTTTTGAGAGGCCTTTGAAAAACAGCATTTTCATATACAGCAGAGAAGGGACATCAGCCAAAGCAGCGGCAGGAGGAGCAGCGTTTTGGGGCGCACATGCTTATAAAGGGGAAGAAATGGAAGGTTACAGTTAGCGGCAATACCTGCAGAGTCCAAAATGTGCTTTTCTAGGATGTGACAGTGACACAAAGCCAGACACTGAATGGCTGCGTGCTGCGATTTTGCTTAGAAAAGGATTTCCCCGACAAAATAATATATTATATTTTTGCCAGTCTACAACTCTCGCCTATCCGTCCCCAAACCGTTTTCCTGAACCAGCGATTCCAAAAACTTGTGGTTTCTGGACTTCAGTTCCCAACAGCCTCAGATATAGAAATGCTGGGAGTTGGGGCTCCAAAATAACAGGACCCACTTGAGTTTTGAGCTTCCTTTACAACCACATTAGATTGAAAAGCAAGGAGGAAATCCCACCAAGGCAAAGGGAGCCTGTGTTAAGATCCAAACGCAGAGCGGAAGCAAGACGGTGACCGTTTGGGACTTGGAATGGCGAGACGTTTCCTTCTCTCCGTCGCCCCAAACTCAACCAAAGTGAAAGAGAGGCACGACAGACCCATAAGAAGCTTCCCCGAAACCCCAAAAGGAAAAACAAGACCCTTCCCCGTTAACTACGGCATGCAGGGAAACACCGCATCCGACGGCATGCGAGGGAAAGGCAGCAAAGGCAAATTCCACCCTTGGCTTTCTCTTTCCACCCAAAGCAAACGCCATTTCCGACTCCTTGAAGGTCCTCCTTTCATAATGAGGCGAGACATCTCTATCCTATCCGGTGAACGAACAAAGCCTTCAACTATTACAGCGATAGGCCAGGAGAGAATCACTCCTGATACAGCCTGAAACGGACCCATCATGCTTTGGTTGTGTCTCAAAACGATGGTCTGAACACCTTCCGCAGGCCAGGTTTTGCCCATTTTTTGCACGCTTTAAGGCTGTGCATTTTGGTCGATGTATCCCGGCATGGGCAAACTTCAGCCCTCCAAGTGTTTTGGATTTCAACAACCACAATTCCTAACAGTCAGTCCAAAACATCTGGAGGGCTGAAGTTTGCCCAGGTCTGGATACATTGACCAAAATCAATGGAACCTCCAGAATATTGTTTGTGTTGGTATCTAACAGGATACGTCATCAGGCATGGGCAAAGTTTGACCCTCCAGGTGTTTTGGACTGGCTGTCAGGAATTGTGGTTGTTGAGGTCCAAAACACTTGGAGGGCTGAAGTTTGCCCAGGCCTGGATACATTGACCAAAATGAATGGAACCACCAGAATATTGTCTGTGTTGGTATCTAACGGGATACATCACCAGGCATGGGCAAAGTTCGACCCTCCAGGGTTTTGCCCATTTTGCACACCCATTTTGCACACCTTTTGGTCGATGTATCCCAGGCCTGGGCAAACTTCAGCCCTCTAGGTGTTTTGGACTGGTTGTCAGGAATTGTGGTTGTTGCAGTCCAAAACACTTGGAGGGCCAGATATGGCCTCAACCTGTCCTCGGAGTCAGAAATGGTCTCATCTACCCCAACCTGTCTTCGGAGTCGGATATGGCCTCATCTACCCCAACCTGCCTTCAGAGTCAGAGATGGTCTCATCTACCCCAATCTGCCTTCAGACTCAGATATGGCCTCATCTACCCCAACCTGTCTTCCGAGTCAGATATGGCCTCATCTACCCCAACATGCCTTCAGAGATGGTCTCATCTACCTCAACCTGCCTTCAGATTCAGAGATGGTCTCATCTACCCCAACCTGTCTTTGGAGTCAGAGATGGCTTCATCTATCCCAACCTGCCTTTAGAGTCATAGATGGTCTCATCTACCCCAATCTGTCCTCGGAGTCAGATATGGCCTCATCTACCCCAACCTGCCTTTGGAGTCAGAGATGGTCTCATCTACCCCAATCTGTCCTCGGAGTCAGATATGGCCTCATCTACCCCAACCTGTCTTTGGAGTCAGATATGGCCTCATCTACCACAACCTGTCTTCGGTCAGAGATGGCTTCATCTACCCCAACCTGTCTTCGGTCAGAGATGGCTTCATCTACCCCAACCTGACTTCAGATTCAGAGATGGCCTCATTTACCCCAACCTGTTTTCGGAGTCAGATATGGCCTCATCTACCACAACCTGCTTTCAGAGTCAGAGATGGTCTCATCTACCCCAACTTGTCTTTGGAGTCAGAGATGACTTCATCTATCCCAGCCTGTCTTTGGAGTCAGAGATGGCCTCATCTAACCTAACCTGCCTTCTTCGGAGTCAGAGATGGCCTCATCTACCCTAACCTGCCTTCAGAGATGGTCTCGTCTACCTCAACTTGTCTTCGGAGTCAGAGATGGTCCCATCTACCCCAATCTGTCTTCAGAGTCAGAGATGGCCTCATCTACCCCAACCTGCCTTCGGAGTCAGAGATGGCCTCATCTACCCCAACCTGCCTTCAGAGTCAGATATGGCCTCATCTTTCCCAACCTGCCTTCGGAGTCAGATATGGCTTCATCTTCCCAACCCATCAGATCAAACCAGCTGGGGAATCCAGAGATCCCATCATCCCCCTTCAAACTGGGAGCAATCCACAAACTATAGCTTTGCAGTAAACAACAGGAAGTTCAGAACACCAAGCAAAGCAAAGCAAGCAGAGACAGGAGGAAGAAGAGCTGGAAGAAGAAGCCTCCGTTGCGACAGGGCCAAGCAGAAAGCTTGGGGAGGAAAAAAGAGGCAGCCAAGAGAGGCAAAGGCTGGTGTTAATTCGGGCCTAGAGTCCAATGGTATCTCATAAGGGATGCTTGAAGGCTGAGAGATTTGGGTACCCAAGTCTACCCGGAGTTCTGCAGAAACGGAAATATGTATAGAGTAAGTATGGACCAATTTTGGCTCTCTGGGTGTTTTGGACTCCAACTCCCACCATTCCTAACAGCCTCAGGCCCCTTCCTTTTCCCCCTCAGCCGCTTAAGCGGCTGAGGGGGAAAAGGAAAGGGCCTGAGGCTGTTAGGAATGGTGGGAGTTGGAGTCCAAAACACCTGGAGGGCCAAAATTGGTTCATGCCTGGTATAAACACGAACCCACCCTGAGATTTTGCTTCTTTCGTGGCAGTTTGGGCACAATGCTTCTGCAACAGTGTTGGAGGCATCTGGACCTTTGCAAAAAGGACTCAGATTTGGGTAGAGTACCCTAAATTATTGACTGGCAGTTCAAAACAAATGGAAGAATTATAGTTTTTTGCAGGCCTCAAGCTATCCTCCTCTCCAGCAAAGATCTTCCTGCCTTACTCTGGGAGGTCATCGTGACGTTGCTCCGCTTTCCCCCCTTTGCAATTTGGGGAGAAATAGGTAAAAATGTTCTCTGCGTTCACCAAGAGCAACCCCACATATCCCTAAAAAGTTTCTTCCAATTCCTGATTATGGAAAAGGAAAGGAGAGAAGAAGGCCCTCCCCGAAGCCCTTTGCCTGGAGATGAATCGTGTTTTTCGGCTCCCACCCTAATTACAAAGGACTAAACGGCAACCGGAACTGTTAGTCTTTTCTTTTTGAGACCTCTGCACCCCCATAAGTCCAATTCCCCCCCACTTTTCCCCCAAACTCAGTAGTACAGAATGGAGATGGGCTCCAGTTATACGAGGCTCCAGTGTCGACAGCAGGCAAGAAGAAGGAGGAAGTCCGGAAAGAAAAGGGGCTCCCCAATATGAGAAGTCTCCCCGCACCGGGCCCGTCCTCTGCTTTTTGGGGGAGACCAGGCGGGGAGGAGGGTGGGAGCCCCCTCTTTCTCTCTTTCTTTCTCTCTCTCTTTGGTTGATTGTCCTCCTTCGCCCGCCTCTTTCCTCATCTCATCCGGTTCTGCCTCATCAGGGGCACGATGCAGGAAGGGGGCCCGGCTTTCCCGAGGAAGGGGTGCTTCAAGAGTTCGTTGGCGGTGGCTCTCTGGGCCGGGTCGCGGACCAGGAGCCGGTCGAGGAAGCCCTTCAAGGAAGGAGAGACCTGGAGCAGAAAAGAAGGAAGAAACGGTCCTGCAGAAAGGATCACAGAAGGGACCCCAAAAAGCCATCCAATCCATCCCCCTTCTGATGGTCAGGAAGACACAGTCCAAGCCCTCCTGACCGATGGCCATCCAGCCTCAGCTTAACATCTTCTGCAGATGTCTAGAGTTGGAAGAGACCTCCAATGGTCATCCAATTCATCCCATTTCTGCCCAGTCAGGAAGACGCAGTCCAAGCCCTCCCGACGGATAACCATCCAGCCTCAACTTAACGTCTTCTGCAGAAGACTAGAGTTGGAAGAGACCTAAAAAGGTCATCCAATCCATCCGCCTTCTGCTAGCTAGGAAGACATAGTCCATGCCCTCCCAACCGATGGTCATCCAGCCTCAGCTTAACATCTTCTGAAGAAACCTCCAAAGGTCATCCAACCCACCCCCCTTCTGCTGGTTAGGCAGACACAGTCCAAGCCCTCCCGACCAATGGCCATCCAGCCTCAGCTTAACATCTTCTGCAGAAGTCCAGAGTTGGAAGAGACCTCCAATTGTCATCGAATCCATCCTCCTTCTGCCGGTCAGGAAGACACAGTCCAAGCCCTCCCAAACAATGGCCATCCAGCCTCAGCTTAACATCTTCTGCAGAAGTCTAGAGTTGGAAGAGACCTCCAAAGGTCGTCCAATCCACCCTCCTTCTGATGGTCAGGAAGACATAGTCCAAGCACTTCTGACCAATGGCCAACCAGCCTTGGCTTAACGTCTTCTGCAGAAGACTAGAGTTTGAAGAGACCTCCAATGGTCATCCAATTCATCCCATTTCTGCCCAGTCAGGAAGACGCAGTCCAAGCCCTCCCGACCGATAGCCATCCAGTCTCAGCTTAATGTCTTCTGCAGAAGTCTAGAGTTGGAAGAGACCTCCAGAGGTCATCCAATCCATCCTCCTTCTGCCGGTCAAGAAGACACAGTCTAAGCCCTCCCAACCGATGGCCATCCAGTCTCAGCTTAACATCTTCTGCAGAAGTCTAGAGTTGGAAGAGACCTCCAAAGGTCATCCAATCCATCCCCCTTCTGGCGGTCAGGAAGACACAGCCCAAGTCCTCCCGACCAATGGTCATCCAGCCTCAGCTTAATGTCTTCTGAAGAGACCCCCAAAGGTCATCCAATCAATCCCCCTTCTGATGGTCAGAAACACACCGTTCAAGCCCTCCTGATCATCCAGCCTCAGCTTAACGTCTCCTGCAGAAGCTTAGAGTTGGAAGAGACCTCCAAAGGTCATCCAATCCATCCTCCTTCTGCTGGTCAGGAAGACACAGTCCAAGACCTCCCAACGGATGGCCATCCAGTCTCAGCGTAATGTCTTCTGAAGAGACCCCCAAAGGTCATCCAATCCATCCCCCTCCTGCCAGGCAGGAAGACACAGGCCAAGCCCTCCCGAACGATGGTCATCCAGACTTAGTTTAACGTCTTCTGAAGAGACCCCCAAAGGTCATCCAATCCATCCCTCTTCTGATGGTCAGAAACACACAGTTCAAGCCCTCCTGACCAATGGCCATCCAGCCTCAGCTTAATGTCTTCTGCAGAAGTCTAGAGTTGGAGGAGACCTCCAACAGTTATCCAATCCATCCCCCTTCTGCAGCTCAGGAAGACACTGTTCAAGCCCTCCTGATCATCCAGCCTCAGCTTAACACCTCATGCAGAAGTCTAGAGTTGGAAGAGACCTCCACATCTTGATGCCAAAGGAAGGAGGGGGAGAAGTCAAGAAAAGCAAGGAAGGAGCCTGTTACCTTGTGCAGGTTTTTGAGCTTCGGGGGCAGGTTGTCCCGGATCATCTTCATGGCCTTCAGAGGAGGCTCGTTGAAGTAAGGCGGCTCCCCGTCCACCATTTCGATCACCATGACGCCGAGGGACCAGATGTCCACCTGAAAGCCCAACAAGATCAGGGTCAGAAGCTCTGGGGTCGGTCCTGACAAACAGCAGGAGGGCCACCATTTGAAGAGGCCAGTTATAAAGGTCAACCCAACAGTGTCCAAAGTCCAGACACTGAAGATCTGGGACGGGCATGGGCAAACTTTGGCCCTTCAGGTGTTTTGGACTTCCACTCCCACAATTCCTAAAATCCTTTTAATACCAATGCCTGGCATTCCTTCTTCCACTCTGGGCATCCTCTTACCTCTGGCCCATACGGCAACCGGGAGATGAGCTCGGGGGCCATCCAGTACGGGGTCCCAACCAGGGACTTGCGCCGTGGCACCTCTTTGTTCACTTGGGCACAGAAACCGAAATCGGAGAGTTTAACCTGCGAGGAAATTGAGAAGAAGGAAACGTTGGCGGTGAAACTCTCTCCACAATCACATCATTTCATCTCCCAAGTAGGGAATTTTAAGTGCCTCTCTACACTAAGTAACAAAATTCTGGGTTGCTGTGAGTTTTCTGGGCTGTTTGGCTATGTTCCAGAAGCATTCTCTCCTGACATTTCTCCCACATCTATGGAAGGAATCAACAGACGCTGTGGGGTCTGTTGGAAACTAGGCAAGTGAGGTTTATATATCTGTGGAATGATGTCCAGGTTGGGAGAAAGAACTCTTGTCTGCTTGAGGCAGGTGACAACTCCCAACAAAGGATTCCCCCAGGCAGTAAGCAGCCAGGCTTTGAAGCTGCAAGGCCATTCGATGCTAATCAAGGTGGACAGTTGCAACATTCACACTTGCCTCAAGCAGACAAGAGTTTTTTTTTCTCTCACCCTGGACATCATTCCACTTGCCTAGTTTCCAACAGACCTCTCAACCTCTGAGGATGGCTGCCAAAATGTCAGGAGAGGATGCTTCTGGAACATGGCCATACAGCCCGGAAAACTCAGAGCAACCCATTAATAAACTTTTTCCATGTGTTTATGATAGTACCAATTAGGAAATGACATTTATTGGACAACTAGCTTGGGGACCCGGCGCTGCCCGGGTTATTTGAGAAAGGCATTGTGCGCCAAAGTTGGTCTTTATCCGTTATTTATGTGGCTCGCAGTGCTCTCAGGATATGAATACATAACAATATAAAATTACAATATAAATATAAAATTACAATAAACACAATCACAATGACAGTGGGCAGGCTACACGTAATGATTAAAAGAAAACTAATTAAAAACCGATTAAAAACTCGAGTGGGATATTTTATGGTCTTGGTACCAACTGTAAACCGCCCTGAGTCGCCTGCGGCTGAGAGGGACGGTACATAAATATAGCAAATAAATAATAATAAATGTATAAACCAGGAACAAAAATCATGTTACATAGTGTGATCAACCTTGTGATTCCAAACTATGAGGCCATGAGAATAAAAGTGGCATCGAAGTGATCTAGCAAGAGCTAGTAACAGCCGGTGGATCCGAGCTCGGGAAAAAAGGAAACTCACCCGTCCATCGTGGGTGAGCAGGATGGAGTCGCTCTTGATATCGCGGTGGATGACGCCCTGGGCGTGGAGGACCGAAAGCGCCTTCAGGACAGACAGACAGACGGCCGCAATCTGCTCTTCGTTCATCCTGGAAGAAGAACGCAAGACTCGTGGTGACTTCCCCTCTCCTTGTTATGGATGTAAGAACATTGGAGTGTCACCTCCAGAAACAACAAGGGACAAGGATTCGTAAACCTCGTTACTTCCCAGCAACTCAGATTAAGAATTAGACTATTCCAGAGCCATGGCTAATAGGCAAAACACTGAAGTATCTGCTCTATGAAGGGTGACATCCCTTGGTCTGTCCTACCCGTCTATTTTGCTGTATGGTGTCAGAAATATTAAAAATTAACTAAGTATTTTTAATTACAAAAATGTGGGTCAAGCACTAAAAGGGTTAAATGGATGCAACGACTCAGCAAAAGTTGCAGGTCAATATAAGCAGGTGTGTCTGTAGCTTAGTAGCCCTCAGTGTGAGAGGACCTCAGTGGGAGAAAGGCCTCAGTGTGTTAGTAGGCCGGAGTATTAGAGAGCCTCAGTGTTAGTAGGTCTCAGTATGAGAAGGCCTGGGTATTAGTTTGCCTCAGTAAGAGAGGCATCAGTTTGAGATAACCCTCAGTGGGAGAAAGGCCTCAGTGTTGTTAGTAGGCCTCAGTATGAGAGAGGCATCAGTCTGAAAGAACCCTCAGTGGGAGAAATGCCTCAGTGTGTTAGTAGGCCTCAGTATGAGAAGGCCTTGGTATTAGTTCACCTCAGTGTGAGAGAGGTGTCAGTCTGAAAGAACCCTCAGTGGGAGAAAGGCCTCAGTATGAGAGAGCCTCAGTGTTAGTAGGTCTCAGTATGAGAAGGCCTTGGTGTTAGTTCACCTCAGTGTGAGAGAGGCGTCCGTCTGAGAGAACCATTAGTGGGAGAAAGGCCTCAGTGTGTTAGTAGGCCTCAGTATGAGAGAGCCTCAGTGTTAATAGGTCTCAGTATGAGAAGGTCTCGGTCTTAGTTCGCCTCAGTGTGAGAGAGGTGTCGGTCTGAGAGAAGCCTCAGTGGGAGAAAGGCCTCAGTGTGTTAGTAGGCCTCAGTAGGAGAGAGTCTCAGTATGAGAAGGTCTTGGTGTTAGTTCACCTCAGTGTGAGAGAGGCGTCAGTCTGAGAGAAACCTCAATGGGAGAAAGGCCTCAGTGTGTTAGTAGGTCTCAGTGTTAGTAGGCTTCAGTATGAAAAGGCCTGGTGTGAGAAGTTTCGGTGTGAGAGAAGCCCCAGGCTGAAGGCTTTGTGTGTAAAGCTCCAGTGCGAAGGCTGCTGTGTGTAAAAAGGAACTGAATGAATCTCCTGTGTAAGACATCTTGAGAAGACACAGACTGATGGGTTCTCTCAGACTGATGTGTGAGAGAAGGCTCTGTGAGAGCAAAGCTGTTTATCTGCATGAGAAATAAGCCCAGTGTGGAAGCAACGAAGGAAATAGAAAGAACTTTCTTTTTGTTATGGAAACCTTATTTTTGTAAACAGTGCAACCATATCTGTATTTGCAAATACAGTGTGAGAGGCGCCATTCTGACAGAACCCTCAGTGGGAGAAAGGCCTGTGTTAGTAGGTCTGAGTTACACTGAGGTGTAACTAAAGAGATAACATTGGCCTGTGTGTTTTTGTTCTTTTTATCACTTTTGGGTCATGCCACTGCTAATAAATTACTCTGCTGTACAGTCACAAGGAGGGTCTTTTGTTAATAAGCCCACTCGCCCAACATATGGAACCTAGGATTCTAATATTATCAGAGAGAGAGCGAGCAGAAAACAACAATCCTTTGTTCTGCTTGGACATTGGGAGGGATCCTGGAGTAGCAGGATCGACTTAGGTTCCTCATCTTTGCTACTTCGCAAAACACAAGCCAAGTCAGGAGGCTGAAAAATGATTCTCCTGAAACTGTGATCCACCTCCACTCCATAATTACTATCACGTGCATCTTTACTTCTGCTCCTTTGCTTTCACCTAGCCCTGAAGACAACTGTACAAATATTTCCCAACCAAAATGCCTTGGGGGAATCAACCCTTCATGTATTCTCTGCACTGGATCCCTCTCCATAGAGCAGGCATGGGCAAACTTCAGCCTTCCAGATGCTTTGGACTTCAGCTCCCACAATTCCTAACAGCCTACCGGGCCATTTACCTTGTATGCGTGACGATGTCAGTCAGTGCACCGCCCTCGAGGAACTCCATCACCACCCATAGTTCGTCGCCCACCAGGTAGCTGTTGTACATCTCCACCACGTTCTCGTGCTGATAGTCCCTCATGATCACCACCTGGAAGGGAGAACGAGGACCAAAATAAAAAAGGATGGCGAGCGGAAGATTGGCGATAAGACGTTCCAAAATGATGAGAGAGATGGCATTGGAAAGGAAACTCACAGAATCAGAAGAGTTAGAAGGGATGTCCAAAGGCTATCTGATCTCCAACCCAATTCTGCCATGCAAGAAGACACAATCAAAGCCCTCCTGACAGGTGACCATCCAGACTTTGCTTAAAAACCTACCACTGGCCTGCTGGAAAGTATATTCTATTAGAGTTGGAAGAGATCCCCAAAGGCCATCCAGTCCAACCCCCTTCTGCTGGGCAGGAAGACATATGCTGATCACTCCTGACAGATGGTCATCCAGCCTCTGCATAGACTTCCATAGAACCCTAGAGTTGGGAGAAACTCTTCAGCCATCCAAGAACACACAAACAAAGCCCCCTCAGATGGCATCCAGATTCTGCTTTAAAACCTCCAGAGGAGACTCCACAGGACTCCAAAGCAGTGTATTATGTTGTCAAAATTCTTCCTAATGTTTAGATCAGCATTTCTCAACCTGGGGGTCCGGACCTCGGGGGTTCAGAATGCTCTTTGATTGTAGGTGAACTATAAATCCCCGCAATTACAACTCCCGATTGTCAAGGTTTATCTTTTCTAAACTCCACCAGTGTTGACATTTGGGTATTTTGAGTATCCGTGCCAAGTTTGGCCCAGATCTATCATTGTTTGTGCCCACAGTGCTCTCTGGATGAAGGTGAACTACAACTCCCAAACTCAAGGTCAATGCCCACCAAACCCTTCCAGTATTTTCTGTTGGTCATGGGAGTTCTGTCTGCCAAGTTTGGTTCAATTCCATCATTGGTGGAGTTCAGAATGCTCTTTGATTGTAGGTGAACAACAAATCCCAGTAACTACAACTTCCAAATGTCAAGGTCTATTTACCCCAAACTCCACCAGTTTGGGCATATCGGGTATTTGTGCCAAATGTGGTCCAGTGAATGAAAATACATCCTGCTTATTTGATATTTACATGACAATCCATAACAGTAGCACAATTACAGTTATGAAGTAGCAACAAAAATGTTATGGTTGGGGGTCACCATAACAGGAGGAACTGTATTAAGGGGTCACGATATTGGGAAGGTTGAGAAAAACTGGTTTAGATGGAACCAAACCCAACCACACACTAGAATGTATAGTCCTACTGAAGCTTACTAATACTGAGGCCTATCTCACACTGAGGCCTTTCTCCCATTGAGAGTTCTCTCAGACTGACACCTCTATCACACTGAGGTGAACTAACACCGAGACCTTCTCATACTGAGATCTACTAGCACTGAGGCCCTCTTATACTGAGGCCTACTAACACACTGAGGCCTTTCTCCCACTAAGGGTTCCCTCAGACTGACGCCTCTCTCACACTGAGGTGAACTAACCCCGAGACCTTCTCATACTGAGACCTACTAACACTGAGGCTCTCTTATACTGAGGTCTACTAACACACTGAGGGTTCTCTCAGACTGACGCCTCTCTCACACTGAGGTGAACTAATACCGAGACCTTCTCATATTGAGGCCTACTAACACTGAGGCTCTCTCATACTGAGGCCTACTAACACACTGAGGCTCTCTCATACTGAGGCCTACTAACACACTGAGGGTTCTCTCAGACTGACGCCTCTCTCACACTGAGGTGAACTAATACCGAGACCTTCTCATATTGAGGCCTACTAACACTGAGGCTCTCTCATACTGAGGCCTACTAACACACTGAGGGTTCCCTCAGACTGACGCCTCTCTCACACTGAGGTGAACTAACACCGAGACCTTCTCATACTTAGACCTACTGACACTGAGGCTCTCTCATACTGAGGCCTACTAACACACTGAGGGTTCTCTCAGACTGATGCCTCTCTCACACTGAGGTGAACTAACACTGAGGCTCTCTTATACTGAGACCTACTGATACACTGAGGCCATTTTCCTGCTTATATGATATTTACATTACGATCCATAACAGTAGCACAATTACAGTTACGAATTAGCAACGAAAATAATTTTATGGTTGGGGGGTCACCACCACATGGGGAACTGTATTAAGGGGTCATGGCATTAGGAAGGCTGAGAAGTACTGGTTAAGATGGAACCTAACCTAACCACGTTCTGAAATTTACAGCCTTAAAGGAAATCTGGAACAGGGCTGGGCAGAGATCAGCATGTAGGGTCACTTTTGAGGTCCCAGGGGCCTAATGTCCTTCCTTAGAAAGGAGAGGTTTGAACTGTTCAGAGGTCAACTGGGGAAACCTGAAGTGCCCCTCTAGCTTGGCTTTCCAAATAAAACAGTCACAGAGCATTTCCCCCAGAGAACTGACTGCAAGAAATTAAGCTGTCAAGGCTACTCTGAGAAAGCAGGATTTGCCATGAATCCCTTGCGCTGTCCTGAAGGACGTGCTTCAAGACACCTCCGTTTCCCGTGCTTCAGTGTGCGGAGGGGAACCACTTCTGAAAGGGAACTGCTTACGCAGGAATGCTTAGAGTGCAACGGAGAGGCTTTAATTCCTCCTGGCATCCCTCTGCAATATCGATGCGCTCTCTGGATGCTCTCCCCTGACACCCAGCGTAAATATTATGCCATGTGTTTAAAGTGAAGAGCATCAACACTCGTACACAGAGAGCAACTGGGGACAGAGGGAACCCTGTGGTGCAGACCTGCTGTTGTGCTTCCACCTCTGTTTCCTCGTTCTGTATAACTCAAGGTGTAGTATTAGAGATCTAGGAAACTGAGGTGTTTCCTGAAGGTGACTTCCCCCTTATTCTAAAATTCTTTAGTGTATCCCTCTCGCTTTCAGAAGAGAGCACACTATGAGACCTCTCTGCCTTTAAATGTAAGACAGTAGCTGAACTGGGAAGCTTTCAAGGTTTACAAGGAGCTTCACTCAGTTGCTTTTTTTCGCACTGGAGTTTTACACACAAGACCTTCACTTTGGGGCTTCTCTCACACACCAAAGCTTCTCACACCAGGCCCTCTCAAACTGAAGCCTACTAACACTGAGGCCTACCTCACACTGAGGCCTTTCTCCCACTGAGGGTTCTCTCAGATTGACGCCTCTCTCACACTAAGGTGAACTAACACCGAGGCCTTCTCATACTGAGGCCTACTAACACAGAGGTCTTTCTCCCTCTGAGGCCCTATCACACTGAGGGCTCTCTCAAACTGAGGGCTACTACGCTACAGGCACACCTGCTTATATTGAACACCGAGGCCTTCTCATACTGAGACCTACTAACACTGAGGCTCTCTCAAACTGAGGCTTACTTACATAATAAGGTCTTTCTCCCACTGAGTCCCTAACACACTGAGGGCTCTCTCAAACTGAGGGCTACTAAGCTACAGGCACACCTGCTTATATTGAACACTGAGACCTTCTCATACTGAGGCCTACTAACACACTGAGGTCTTTCTCCCACTGAGGGTTCTCTCAGCCTGACACCTTTCTCACACTGAGGCGAACTAACACCGAGGCCTTCTCATACTGAGACCTTCTAACACTGGGGCTCTCTCATACTGAGGCTTACTAACATACTAAGGTCTTTCTCCCACTGAGGCCCTCTCACACTGAGGGCTCTCTCAAAGTGAGGGCTACTAAGCTACAGGCACACATGCTTATATTGAACACCGATACCTTCTCATACTGAGATCTACTAACACTGAGGCTCTCTCTTAGAGGCCTACTAACATACTGAAGCCTTTCTCCCACTGAGGTTTTTCTCAGCCTGACACCTTTCTCACACTGAGGCGAACTAACACTGAGGCCTTCTCATACTGAGACCTACTAACACTGAGGCTCTCTCATACTGAGGCTTACTAACACACCGAGGTCTTTCTCCCACTGAGGGCTCCCTCAGACTGAGGGCTACTAATCTACAGACACACCTGCTTATACTGAACTGCAGCTTTTGTTGAGTCAGTGTATCCATTTAATCCTTTTAGTGCTTGACTCACAGTTTTGTAATTAAAAATACCTAGTTAATTTTTTCTCTAGTTATTACCCCAAGCATACATACTTAATATCTATCTATCTATCTATCTATCTATCTATCTATCTATCTATCTATCTATCTTCTATGCACATAATAAAAGGTGAAAGTATGTATGTGTGTATGTGGCTGGTGTATCTCCTTACACAGACAAGCCCTCACTTCCACAAACAGCTCTAGCTCCCACTACTCAGGAGACACCTATGGCCCTCCCTCCAATGACATTGCAGGTTACAGTGAGTGCCATGAACATGTCCAAAAACCTTGCCAATGTCCTCCACCAACACCACACTGCCCACCACCCAAGTGAAGGCTTTCATATTGGGACCAGTTCATCCTAGATTTTCTGTTTTTTCTCCACCACGGGCACCCTAGTGTTGCTGACTCTCTCCATTGGTGTGGAATTTGCATGGCCCCGCCCACTGCCTCTCCCTTGAACTTTTCCTATTCTTTTCTATGGCACACAACAAACAGAGGAATTGATCAGCAACTATACATGCTAGAGAGGTTTGGGGAGAATTCACCATGATTTATAGGAGTTGTAGGTACTGGGATGTATAGTTCACATGCAATCTAAGAGCACTCTGAACTCCATCAACGATGGACCTGGAACTTACTTGGCACACAGAACCTCCATGACCAACAACACATACTGGAGGTCTTTGGAAGGATTTATAGGAATTGTAGTTCACCTACATTCAGACCACACTATGAACCCAAACATAGTGTTTGGAAGGATTTATAGGAGTTGTAGTTCACATACATCCAGACCACACTATGATCCCAAACAATGATGGATCTGGACCAAACTTGGCGTGCATGCCCGAAATGCTCACATTTGAATACTGGTGAGTTTTGAGGGGATTTGGCCTGGACATTATGGAGTTGTAAGTGTTGGGATTTATAGTTCACCTGTAATCAGTGAGCACTCTAAGCTCCACAAAGATGCAATTGGACCAAACTTGGCACACAGAGCCCCCGTGACCAGCAACAAATACTGGAGGTCTTTGGAAGGATTTATAGGAGTTGGAGTTCACATACATCCAGACCACACTATGATCCCAAACAATGATGGATCTGGACCAAACTTGGCGTGCATGCCCGAAATGCTCACATTTGAATACTGGTGAGTTTTGAGGGGATTTGGCCTGGACATTATGGAGTTGTAAGTGTTGGGATTTATAGTTCACCTGTAATCAGTGAGCACTCTAAGCTCCACAAAGATGGAATTGGACCAAACTTGGCACACAGAGCCCCCGTGACCAGCAACAAATACTGGAGGTCTTTGGAAGGATTTATAGGAGTTGTAGTTCACCTACATTCAGAGCGCACTATGATCCCAAACAATGATCAATCTGGACCATACTTGGCATGCATGCCTGATATGTTCACATTTGAATACTGGTGAGTTTTGAGGGGAATTGTCCTGGACATTTTGGAGTTGTAGGTACTGGGATTTATAGTTCACCTGCAATCAAGGAGCACTCTGAACTCCACCAAATATGAAATTGGACCAAACTTGGCACACAGAGCCCCCGTGACCAGCAACAAATACTGGAGGTCTTGGGGGGAAATTCATCTTGATTTGGGGGAGTTGTAGTTCACCTACATCCAGAGAGCACTACAAACCCAAACACCGATGGATCTGGACCAAACTTGGCACACAGACCTGATATGCCGGAATTTGATTACTGGAGGGGTTTGGGGGAAAATGACCTTCCTTTCTGGGAGTTATTGATACAATTAATCCTACTATTAATGATACCATTATATTGATATTGTTATTGATACCATTACTGATAACTTTGGATACGATTAATCATTATTGAAATAATTGTTGATGCCATTGTAGCACTGTGAATCCAAACACTGATCGATCTGGACCAAACTTAGCACACACACCTGATACCCTGAAATTTGATTTCTGGAGGGGTTTGGAGGGAACCGACCTTCCTTTCTGGGAGTTGTAGTTCACCCACAACTAGAGAAACTGTGACCTCCACTGATGATGGACCTGGACCACACTTGGCACACAGAATCCTCATGACTAACTCAACCTATTGTAAGCGTTTGAGGGGATTGACTCACGACAGTGGGAGTTGTAGTTTATCCTACAGCCAGAGAGCACATTAAACCTCACCAATGATGTAGTTCACTCACAACCAGAGAAGCCAATCTTCACCGATGATGGACCTGGACCAAACTTGGCACATAGAACCTCCATGACTAACTCAACCTACTGGAAGGGTTTGAGGGGACTGACTCACCATAGTGGGAGTTGTAGTTCACCCTACAGCCAGAGAGCACATTAAACCTCACCAGTGATGTAGTTCACCCACAACCAAAGAAGCTGATCTCCACCAATGATGGACCTGGACCAAACTTGGCGCATAGAACCTCTATGACTACCTCAGTCTACTGGAGGGGTTTGAGGGGACTGACTCACCCTAGTGGGAGTTGTAGTTCACCCTACAGCCAGAGAGCACATTAAACCTCACCAATGATGTAGTTCACCCACAACCAGAGAAGCTGACCTCCAGTGATGATGGACCTGGACCACACTTGGCACATAGAACCTCCATGACTAACTAAATCTACTGGAAGGGTTTGAGGAGACTGACTCACCACAGTGGGAGTTGTAGTTCACCCTACAGCCAGAGAGCACATTGGACCTCACCAATGATGTAGTTCACCCACAACCAGAGAAGCTGACCTCCAGTGATGATGGACCTGGACCACACTTGGCACACAGAACCCCCAAAACTAACTCAATCTACTGGAGGGGTTTGAGGAGACTGATTCACCACAGTGGGAGTTGTAGTTTATCCTACAGCCAGAGAGCACATTAAACCTCACCAATGATGTAGTTCACCCACAACCAGAGAAGCTGACCTCCACCAATGATAGACCTGGACTAAACTTGGCACACAGAACCTCCATGATTAACTCAACCTACTAGAGGGGGTTTGAGGGGACTGACTCACCACAGTGGGAGTTGTAGTTTATCCTACAGCCAGAGAGCACATTAAACCTCACCAATGATGTAGTTCACCCACAACCAGAAAAGCTGATTTCCACCAATGATGGACCTGGACCAAGCTTGGCACATAGAACCTCCATGACTAACTTAACCTACTGTAAGAGTTTGGGGGGACTGACTCACCGTAGTGGGAGTTGTAGTTCACCCTTCAGCCAGAGAGCACAGTGAATCCCACCGATGATGCATCTAGAGCAAACTTGCCTAACCTAACAAACTTTTAAGTATTGATGGAGTTTCTTGGGGTGAAACTGGCATGATGGAAGTTCTAGTTCACCCATTTTGTACCACTAAGAAACTGACTTTTTCAAAGGCAACACTGGGTCCCCAAGCTAGTATACAATAACGTAAATGCTAATGCATAGCTCAAGGTCTGCTGAAACTGGAATATTAACCTTTCCCCCAGTTCTGTTCTTCCTTTCCTTTCAATGTAAACAATGTGTGCAAGTAGCGCCCTGCTGAGGTCTCACATCCCAACCTATTTCAAAGCGTTCCACAAAAACAACTTCCAAGCAAAGCTTTGGGTTCACTTCAACCCACGAAACATTTACTTAGGGATATTCCCTTCCTCTTGATCAAATATTTCGGTTCAAATGTTTCCAGCTGTTCCAAAAACCGAATATATTTATACAGAGCATGGAATGAATCCCATTTGGATTGCACCAATGTGCTGCCTTTGAAAAAGGGATCAGAAAGGTGAGATACTCAATGCACAGAATAGTAATTTGGAGGGCTGGTTTCTCAACGCCTCGGGAAAAGGCATCCACAGCACTTCTTCCAGCCCAAAATCCCAACCAACTCAAAAGTGGGGCAACCTACAACCTCTTCCTACTTTGGCTCCCAAGTTTTCTGAACTTCTCTTTTAAATATACAAAAGGATGTCAAGTTTGCCTTCTGCTGCTCAAGAGACAGAATAGTTGAGCAATGGATTCAAATGGCAGGAAAAGTGATTCCAAAGAGAACTCTTCAGCCAAGGAAGGGGGGGGGGGTTGTCTGAGTGAGTCTCCTTCCCTGGAAAATTTTAAGACTGGATGGCCATCTGTCTGGAGGGCTTTGATTGTGATTCCCTACGTGGCAGAAGGTGGTTGGACTGGATGGCCTTTGGGAATCTCGTCCTACTCTAATGTAATATAGGCTGCCTGGGAGTCTGATAGAGTTCCCTTCTCTGGAGGCCTTTAAACAGAGGCTGGATGGCCATCAGTTGGGAGGGCTTGGATTGTGTCTCCTTACCTGGTAGAAGGCAGTTGGACTGGATGGCCTTTGGGGGTCTCTTCCCACTCTAGTGTGATATAGACTGCCTGGGAGTCTGATAGTATTTCCTTCTCTGGAGGCCTTTTAACAGAGGATGAATGTCCATCTGTTGCGAAGGCTTGGATTGTGTCTCCTTACCTGGTAGAAGGCAGTTGGACTGGATGGCCTTGGGGGGGGGGGGTCTCTTCCTACTCTAATGTAATATAGGCTTCCTGGGAGTCTGATAGAGTTTCCTTCTCTGGAGGTCTTTAAACAGAGGCTGGATGGTCATCTGTTGGGAGGGCTTTGATTGTGTCTTTCTGCATAGCAGAAAGGAGTTGGACTACATGGCCTTTAGGGGTCTCTTCCAACTCTAGTTGGAAGTGTAATATAGATTGCCTGGGAGTCCAACAGAGTCTCATTCTCTGGAGGTGTTTAATCACACTCTGGAAGACCATCTGTTAGGAGGGCTTGGATTGTGTCTTTCTGCATAGCAGAAGGGGGTTGGACTGGATGGCCTTTTGGGGGTCTCTTCCAACTCTATTATAATTACTTGAGAATCTGATAGTTCCTCCTTCTCTGGGGTGTTTAAACAGAGGCTGGATGGCCATCTGTTGGGAGTGCTTTGATTGTGTCTTACTTCCTGCAGAAGGAGATTGGACTGGATGGCCTTTGGGAGTCTCTTCCAACTCTAGTGTAATATAGATTGCCTGGGAGTCCAACAGAGTCTCCTTCTCTGGAGGTAATTAAACACAGGCTGGATGGCCATCTGTTAGGAGGGCTTGAATTGTGTCTTTCTGCATAGCAGAAGGGGGTTGGACTGGATGGCCTTTTGGGGGTCACTTCCAACTCTAGTGTAATTGCCTGAGAGTCTGATAGTTCCTCCTTCTCTGGGGTGTTTAAACAGAGGCTGGATGGCCATCTGTTGGGAGTGCTTTGATTGTGTCTTACTTCCTGCAGAAGGAGATTGGCCTGGATGGCCTTTGGGAGTCTCTTCCAACTCTAGTGTAATATAGATTGCCTGAGAGTCCAACAGAGTCTCCTTCCCTGGAGGTACTTAAACACAGGCTGGAAGGCCATCTGTTAAGAGGGCTTGGATTGTGTCTTTCTGCATAGCAGAAGGGGGTTGGACTGGATGGCCTTTTGGGGGTCTCTTCCAATATTGTAATTACTTGAGAATCTGATAGTTCTTCCTTGTCTGGGGTTTTTAAACACAGGCTGGATGGCCATCTGTTATGGAACTCCCTCCCTGCAGAAATCAGACAGGCGCCTTTCCTCATGGCCTTCCGCAAGGGCCTGAAAACCTGGCTCTTCGAAAAGGCCTTCAACTAAGTGCTATGTTTTTGGAATTACCACCGGAATGGACTATGACTATGAGATTGATTATGTCCCCAAACAAGACGAAGCGGATTTTTAGTTTAATTAGTTGTGTATTACTAAGATGTTGTGTTATGGTCTTAATCTACTGTAAACTGTTGTCTTCTATGTTCTATGTTCTGTACACCGCCACGAGTCGCCCTCGGGCTGAGAGTGGCGGTTAACAAGTGCAAATAATAAATAAATAATAATCTGTTGGGAGTGCTTTGATTGTGTCTTACTTCCTGGAAAAAGGGGGTTGGACTGGATGGCCTTTGGGGGGGTCTCTTCCAACTCTAATGTAATATGGGCTGTCTGGGAATCTGATAGAGTTTCCTTCTCTAGAGGACTTTAAACAGGCTGGATGGCCATTTGTCAGGAGGGCTTTGATTGTATCTTCCTTCCTAGAGGAAGGCGATTGGACTGGATGGCCTTTGGGGGTCTCTTCTCACTCTAGTGTAATATAGACTGTCTGGAAGTCTGATAGAGTTTCCTTCTCTGGAGGTCTTTAAACAGAGGCTGGATGACCATCTGTTGGGAGGGCTTTGATTGTGTCTTTCCACATAACAGAAAGGAGTTGGATTGCATGACCTTTGGAGGTCTCTTCCAACTCTAGTGTAATATAGAGTGCCTGGCAGTGCGATGAGAGTTTCTTTCTCTAGAGGTCTTTAAACAGAGGCTGGAAGGCCATCTGTTAGGAGGGCTTGGATTATGTCTTTCTGAATAGCAGAAGGGGGTTGGACTGGATGGCCTTCGGGGGTCTCTTCCAACTCTAGTGTAATTGCCTGAGAGTCTGATAGTTCCTCCTTCACTGGGATGTTTAAACAGAGGCTGGATGGCCATCTGTTGGGAGTGTTTTGATTATGTTTTTCTGCAAAGCAGAAGGCGGTTGGACTGGATGGCCTTTTGGGGGTCTCTTCCAACTCTAGTGTAATTGCCTGAGAGTCCGATAGTTCCTCCTTCTCTGGGGTGTTTAAACAGAGGTTGGATGGCCATCTGATAGGAGGGCTTGGATTGTGTCTTACTTCCTGCAGAAGGAAGTTGGACTGGATGACCTTTGGGTGTCTCTTCCAACTCTACTGTAATTGCTTGACAATCTCTGGGGTGTTTAAACAGAGGCTGGATGGCCATCTGCTGGGAGTGCTTTGATTGTGTCTACTCTGATGACTGTAGATAGGCATGCACAGTGCAGGGGGGTGTACCCATATCCTAGAATTGGGGGGAAAGAGGAAGCCCACCCCCCCGTGCGCACCTCGTTGAAGAGCAGCTCCCTCCGCTGCTGCTTCCGCAGGTCCATCTTCTTGACGGCCACCAGCTTCCCGCTGCTCTTGACGGTGGCGATGCAGACGATGCCCGTGGAGCCCTCCCCGATCTTGATGAAATTGTCCAGGTAGGTGCGGGGGTCGCCCGGGTCCACCACCATCTGCAAGGCGGCCCGGAACTGTTCGTGGGAGACCCGCTGAGGCTCACGCTGCGGGGAGCGGGGCTGGTGCTGCTGCTGCTGGGGGGCTGCGGGAGGTGGGCCCGGAGGAGGAGGTTGTTGGTGCGGTTGTGGAGGCAGGTGCTGAGGCGGTGGGCCCAAAGGGGGCTGCGGCGGGGAGTAGGAGGGCGGGTGGGCCGGGATGTGTGTCAAGTGGGGGTCCGAGGCGTGCTGGGAGAGCCCCGGGTGGGGGGCCTCTGGGATCCTGGATCTTGGGGGGACGGACGGGGGCACGCGGGAAGAGCTGCTGTTTCCGCTCAGCGGGCCGTTGGAAGCGGTTTCTTGGGGTTTCCCAGGTCTATGCTCCCCCTGGAAAGAGGAACAGAGAAGACAGGTGACAGAAAGAAGAGACAATGGAGACCACTTGGCTTGAATGCCAATCCCTTCCTTTCCTATATACATCCTGCCTGGGGGAATCCTTTGTTGGGAGGTGTTAGTTAGACCATTTGAACAACCGCCATGTGAGACTGCACAGAGAAGCCATTAAAATCCACAAGCATGTAGACAACAACAATATAATCATAATCATAATCATAATAATATAAATCCTTATTTATATTCCACCCTATAATAATAATAATAATAATAATAATAATAATAATAATAATAATATCTTGTTTATATTCCACCCTATCCCCCCAGAGGGACTCAGGACAGATTCCAAACATAAAAGGCCAAATGTTCAAACACAACAACAACAACAATAACAATAATGATAAAATAATAATAATAATAATAATATCTTGTTTATATTCCACCCTATCCTCCCGGAGGGACTCAGGGCAGATTCCAAACATAAAAGGCAAATGCCCAAACACAACAATAAATTAATAATAATAATAATAATAATAATAATAATAATAATATCTTGTTTATATTCCACCCTATCTCCCCGGAGGGACTCTGGGCAGATTCCAAACATAAAAGGCAAACATTCAATGCCCAAACACAACAATAATATGAAATAATAATAATAATAATCCTTATTTATATTCCACCCAATAATAATAATAATAATAATAATAATAATAATAATAATAATACCTTATTTATATTCCACCCTATCTCCCCGGAGGGACTCAGGGCAGATTCCAAACATGAAAGGCAAACATTCAATGCCCAAACACAACAACAACAACAACAACAACAACAATGATAAAATAATAATAATAATAATAATAATAATAATAATAATAATAATAATAATCCTTATTTATATTCCACCTTATCTCCCCGGAGGTACTCAGGGCAGATTCCAAACATAAAAAGCAAACATTCAATGCCCAAACACAACAATAAAATAATAATAATAATAATAATAATAATAATAAAACCTTATTTATATTCCATCCTATTATATAATAATAATAATAATAATAATAATAATAATAATCCTTATTTATATTCCAACCTATCTCCCTGGAGGGATTCAGGGCAGATGCCAAACATAAAAGGCAAACATTCAATGCCCAAACACAGCAATAAAATAATAATAATAATAATAATAATAATAACAATAATAATAATAAACCTTATTTATATTCCACCCTATCTCCCTGGAGGGACTCAGGGCAGATTCCAAACATAAAAGGCAAACTTTCAGTGCCCAAACACAACAATATAATAATAATAATAATAATAATAATAATAATAATAAGCCTTATTTTTATTCCACCCTATCTCCCCGGAGGGACTCAGGGAAGATTCCAAACATAAAAGGCAAACATTCAATGCCCAAACACAATAATAATAATAATAATAATAATAATAATAATAATAATAACAACCCTTATTTATATTCCACCCTATCTCCCCAGAGGGACTCAGGGTGGATTCCAAACATAAAAGGCAAACATTCAATGCCCAAACACAACAATGATATAATATAATATAATGTAATGTAATATAATGTAATATAATAATAATAATAATAATAATAAAATTAAAAAAACCAGAATCTGTTATATCAGACATAAGACAAAACATCAAACATCGAACAGAATCATCAATTTCAACAAAAAGAAGGAAACTATGAAAATGAACAAAATCTGGCTACCGGGATTTATAAAATCAGGACAGTAAATAAAGAAAGACACTCAAAAACAGGGGAATTCTAGACAGGAAACAATCAGCTAACACCTCCCAACAAAGGATTCCCCCAGACAAGAAGCAGCCAGGCTTTAAAACCATGGAATTGAACAAAATCTGGTGACCGGTATTTATAAAATCTGAACAGTAAATAAAGAACAACACTCAAAACCTGGGGAATTCCAGACAATCAGGGCCAGCTAATACCTCCCAACAAAGGATTCCCCTGAGCAGGAAGCAGCCAGGCTTTTAAGCTGCAAGGCCATTCAATGCTAATCAAGGAGGCCAATTGCAACAGACACACTTGCCTCCAACAGACAAGAGTTCTTTTTCTCACCGTGGACATTCCATGGATATATAAACCTCACTGTCTGGGGAACAGACCTCACAACCTCTGGGGATGCCTGCCATAGATGTGGGCGAAACATCAGGAGAGAATGCTTCTGGAACATGGCCTGACAGCCTGGAAAGCTCACAGGAACGCAATGATTTCGGCCATGAAAGCTTTTGAAATTACATTGTATTAATTTCAACAGTATAGACCAGGCATGGGCAAACTTGGGCCCTCCACGTGTTTTGGACTTCAACTCCCACAATTCCTAACAGCCTATCGGCTGTTAGGAATTGTGGGAGTTGAAGTCCAAAACACCTGGAGGGCCCCATCTAATCACAGGTAGATGTTAATCTACACATTCCTTCTTTGACTGGTTCTTGAGTGATTTGAGTAATTCTTGGGGAAGGAGCTGATGAATCCCAAGTAAGACACTAATGGTGTATTCAGAATTAATTCCCCAGAGATCCACAATAGGTATGACCTTTCTGAGCTGCCTGGCCATGTTCCAGAAGCATTCCCTCCTGACGTTTCGCCCACATCTATGGCAGGCTTCCTCACAGGCTGTGAGGTCTGTTGGAAACGAGGCAAGTGGGGTTCGTCAGGAGGGAATGCTTCTGAAACATGTCCCTGCAGCCTAGAAAACTCACAGCAACCCAGTCATTCCAGCCAGGAAAGCCTTCAACAATACATATACCATGTGGCCTTCCATATTAAAAGTATCTGCTGAGTTTTGGTCCCACCTGGAGACCATAAAGGACCAACAGACACACAACGGTGGGGCCAAATGAGGCCTCAATGTCTCATCTCTCATGAGAGCCTTACCCAACATGGACACAAATATACCATTGCTGTCGACAGAGAGAGGAAAAGGAGAGCAGCGACATTTTCTGTTTGGTTTTAGGTGGGAACGGCAGCAATCGAGGCGGAGGTGTTAGTAGTGAGTTCGACACACAAAGAAGTTGCAGCTAAGGATGGTGCTAAAGTCTTCAAGGAGAAAGCAGGGCCGCAGAGGAGCCAGGAAAAGCCTTCACAGATCCAAAGTCTCTGGTGGTACAGGCTTAAAGCAAACTACGTGGGTTGCAATGCTTCAGGATTTTCTACTAAGAGAAGCGGAAAGAGGAGGCAAGGAGGGATTGCGCAGGGTTGTAAGAAGAAGACCAAGAGTAGAGACACACAGCGGAGAGGCAAGCAGAGAAGCGGTGTTGTCCTTCGGAGTCGCTCAGGTTAGCAGAAGCATTCGTGGTCACACTACAGCAGAGCTTTCCAAACTGTTGGGTTGCGACACATCCGTGTGTTGTGCAAACGTTAGGAGATACATGAGTCTAGGTGAAATCACCAAACATAGATTCCCAGAACTATACATTAAATGTGTTGTGTCCCCATACACGTCATTATTACAGTTTAGGATTAGTGGTTCCCAACCTGTAGTCTGTGGACGACCAGTGGTCTGCAAGAACGAAAATATGGTCTGCAGCCTCACAGTTACTACACAATTGCCTCGGAACCACGTGGCAATGGGAGCAACCGGTCGCAAAACCCTCTTATCGTGCCGAGGCAACGGGGATGTCGGGAGGGGAGAGGTTGAGTACACACAAAAGATTACTACTACCACATTGGCTCTAGATGATTAAATATAGGTTTCTGTCAGTGAGCACTTTGACCAGAGACCACTTGACCAGGGACCACTTTGACCAGAGACCACTTTGACTACTAGATGACGTATGTTCTGTATCAGAAACGAGAGCTGATGTGGTCTATCCAATGCAATTTTCTGAATCAGCACCCCAAATAATCAAACCATTGAGCAAAAACCACTTTGTAACCCTTTTGGTACTAATGTTGGAAAGTGGTTCCTGGTCAAAGTGGCCTCTGGTTGAAGTGGCCCCTGGTCAAAGTGGTCCCTGGTTAAGTGGCCCCTGGTCAAAGTAGTACCTGGTCAAGTGGTCTCTGATCGAAGTTGCCCCTGCTGAAGGTGGTCCCTGGTCAAAGTGGCCCCTGGTTAAGTGGCCCCTGGTCTAGTGGTCTCTGGTCAAAGAGGCCCCTGGTTAAGAGGTCCCTGGTCAAAGTGGCCCGTGGTTAAGTGGCCTTTGGTCAAAGTGGCCCCTAATCAAGTTGTCCCTGGTCAAAGTGGTCTCTGGTCAAAGTGGTCCCTGGTTAAGTGGCCCCTGGTCAAAATAGTCTCTAGTTAAATGGTCCCTGGTCAAAGTGGCCCCTGGTCAAGTGGCCTCTGGTCAAAGTGGACCTTAGTCTAAGTGGTCCCTGGTCAAAGTGATCCTTGGTTAAGTGGCCCCTGGTCAAAGTCGCCCCTGGTTAAAGTGGCCCCTGGTCAAAGTGGTCCCTGGTCAAGGTGGTCACCGATCAAAAAAAGGTTGGGAACCACTGGTTTATATATCTGTCCGTATCTTTTATAAGGGGTTGGTTTGCCAGTAAAACTGAATGACTGTGTGACCAAACGATGTGTGCCAAAAAGAAGTGTGCCAGCAACATAAAATGGTTGGAAAGCTCTGCCCTACAGGAAGGTGGTGGGTGACACAACAAGGAAGAATGGTGCGAAGAAGGAATGAAGCAGAAAGAAGACAGGGACGAGCCAAGAGAAGCCACCCGAGACTATTGTAGCTGCAGAGGGAGGAAAAAGTGCCGAAAAGACTCACAAACCGCCACCCAGACTACGAAGAGAGAGTCCTCTGTCAAGCGGCTGTTAGAAAAGAGTCTTGGTCCTTTGACGGCACCGAGAGAGGGGAGGGAAATGGTTACCTGAGCGCCCCGCACGGGGTCCGTGTCCGCTCTCGGGTAAGTGTTAAAAGGCCGCCCGGTCTGCTGTGCCGTCTTCATGACCCCCTCCGAGATGGGGATGTTGGGGGTGCGGATATTGGGGCCGGAGAGGGGGCGCTTCTCCCGGGGGGACTGCGGGCTGGCCTCGCCCGCGTAAGAGGACTTGGGCCGTTTGTCGGGGACATCGGGGCGTTCCCTCCGGACCACGCGGTCGGGGGGCTCCTTCCGCCCGTCTCGGTTCCGGTGGTGGTGGTGGTCCGGGGCGGGCTTGTTGTGGTACTCGGGAGGTGGTGGCCGATGGTGGCCGGGGGGTGGGTGAGGCTTGCCAGGGGCCCGGTCGTCCTTGCTCCGTGGCTCTCTGCTTTGCTCCGCCGTGTGCCGGTTCCGTTCCTTGGGCTCCTTGCCTCTGCCTCCGCCGGCGTCTTCTTGGTGATGGTGGTAGTGATGGGGCCTGGCTTCGATCAGGCCGTTCTCCTGGTAGAGCTGGTCGTGGCGGGGAGGGAAAGGGGGGCTGTCCCTCCGCAGGGAATTGGAGCGCGACACCGACATGTTCTCAAACTCATCCAGCAACCAAGCCAGGGAGCCGTCCTTGGCCGCTTTGTTGCCCCGCACGATGGTCTTAGAGAGGGGGAAACGCAAGGGATGAGGTGGCAGTGGTGGGAAAACAAAATAAGACACACACACACACAAAAACACAAAAAGATAAAAAATAAAGTAAGAAATGCAATGCAACGCAAAGAAATTAAAAGATATGGTGCCCTGACGGATGCCTGGTGGCGGGCTCAGCTTTCGCACAGACAATGAAGCGCACAGAAGCGGAGCATGCGGGGGTGGCAACGGCGACACTCACATGCCGACCTCCGAGGAGGAGGAGAAGGAGACGACGTCCAGAATCGCGTCCCCATTCAAGGCAAAGGACATTCTTCACAACCCACAAGAAATTGATAAAGAGGAGGACGGAGGCTGGGAGGAAGCAACACAGCGTCTCGAGCTGTGATCTGATCCCCTGCCTTCGAAACAACAGTCGGGGCTAAGATGTCATTGACCTAAAACGCACACCAGTCCAGTCGGCAAAGCTGATTTCAGATCTATTCCGGGTCACAGCATCGGGCTGGCTCTCGATGGAAGGCAAGGCTCACAGAACCCAGCACGCCCAGGAGGAAGGCTTCTCACCCACTCTGGGATCAAGTCAACACACAACCCTAGAAGCCACTTCCATGTCTCTGCACCCCCGTTCAAGTCATGAGGGACTCCAAGATCCTTTTCACACATCCTGCTCTCGAGTCAGGCCTCATCGTCCCCCATTCTGTATCTTTGCATTTCGTTTTTTCTGCCTAAGTGGAGTATCTTGCATTTGTCACCGTTGAACTTCATTGTGTTAGTTTTGGCCCATCATCTCTCTAATCTGTCAAGATCATTTTGAATCCTGCTCCTGTCCTCTGGAGTATTGGCTCTCCCTCCCCATTTGGTGTCGTCTGCAAACTTGATGATCCTGCCTTCTAACCCTTCATCTAAGTCATTAATAAAGATGTTGAACAGGACCGGGCCCAGGACGGAACCCTGCTTGTGGCACTCCACTCGTCACTTCTTTCCAAGATGAAGAGGAAGCATTAGTGAGCACTAGTCAACACACAACCCTAGAAGCCACTTCCATGTCTCTGCACCCCCGTTCAAGTCATGAGGGCACCTTCCCCTTTCTCTTGCATTTTATTCTTGGCCTGGGATGTGCAAAAACTCCTGGAGTGCCCACAGAAGCAATTCCGAGCTCCCAAACTACAAGCAAACTTGTGTTTCTACTGCAAAAATGGACTCAGAAACCCATGTTGGAAGGAAAGAACCACCACACTTGTCTATAGAGCAATTAAGGACAGAGGGAACCCTGTGGTGCAGGCCTCCTGGCTTGTTTTTCACTTCTTTTCCTTACATCAATGCAACTCAGGGTATTTTATTTATTTCACAGAATCCTAGAATCAAAGAGTTGGAAGAGACCTCCTGGGCCATCCAGTCCAACCCCATTCTGCCAAGAAGCAGGAATATTGCATTCAAATCACCCCTGACAGATGGCCATCCAGCCTCTGCTTAAAAGCTTCCAAAGAAGGAGCCTCCACCACACTCCGGGGCAGAGAGTTCCACTGCTAAACAGCTCTCACAGTCAGGAAGTTCTTCCTCATGTTCAGATGGAATCTCCTCTCTTGTAGTTTGAAGCCATTGTTCCCTTGCGTCCTAGTCTCCAGGGAAGCAGAAAACAAGCTTGCTCCCTCCTCCTCCCTGTGGCTTCCTCTCACATATTTATACATGGCTATCATATCTCCTCTCAGCCTTCTCTTCTTCAGGCTAAACATGCCCAGCTCCTTAAGCCGCTCCTCATAGGGCTTGTTCTCCAGACCCTTGATCATTTTAGTCGCCCTCCTCTGGACTCATTCCAGCTTGTCAATATCTCTCTTGAATTGTGGTGTCCAGAATTGGACACAATATTCCAGGTGTGGTCTAACCAAGGCGGAATAGAGCATGGGGAGCATGACTTCCCTAGATCTAGACACTGTGCTCCTATTGATGCAGGCCAAAATCCCATTGGCTTTTTTTGCTGCCACATCACATTGTTGGCTCATGTTTAACATGTTGTCTACGAGGACTCCAAGATATTTTTCACACCAGGTATTGTCCCCCATTCTGTATCTTTGCATTTCATTTTTTCTGCCTAAGTGGAGTATCTTGCATTTGTTCCCGTTGAACTTCATTTTGTTAGTTTTGGCCCATCTCTCTAATCTGTCAAGATCGTTTGAATCCTGCTCCTGTCCTCTGGAGTCTTGGCTCTCCCTCCCAATTTGGTGTCGTCTGCAAACTTGATGATCCTTCTAGCCCTTCATCTAAGTCATTAATAAAGATGTTGAACAGGACTGGGCACTCCACTCGTCACTTCTTTCCAAGATGAAGAGGAAGCATTAGTGAGCACTAGTCAACATGCAACCCTGGAAGCCACTTCCATGTCTCTGCACCCCCGTTCAAGTCATGAGGTCACCTTCCCCTTTCTCTTGCATTTTATTCTTGGCCTGGGATGTGCAAAAACACCTGGAGTGCCCACAGAAGCCATTCCGAGCTCCCAAACTACAAGCAAACTTGTGCTTCTACTGCAAAAATGGACTCAGAAACCCATGTTGGAAGGGAAGAACCACCACACTTGTCTATAGAGCAATTAAGGACAGAGGGAACCCTGTGGCTTGTTTTTCACTTCTTTTCCTTACATCAATGCAACTCAGGGTGTTTATTGATTTTATTTATTTATAACTTTTAGCACCGGGATTGTGGCGCAGCTGGCTGAGTGTCGGCTGCATTAAGATCACTCTGACCAAAAAGGTCATGAGTTCGAAGCCAGCCCGGGTTAGAGTGGGTTTCCAACCAATTGTGTGTAGCCTGTTGTTGACCTTTGCAACCCGAAAGACAGTTGCATCTGTCAAGTAGGAAAATTAGGTACCACCTTAAAGTGTGGGGAGGCTAAATTAACTGATTTATGAGGCCACAGAGAAGACTCCAGCAATGCATTCCAGCAGGAAGCATGCGGGGAATGTGGAAGTGCTTCATCAGCGTCGCAGATGGACGATGAAAGCGACAGCTCCCCTGGCGGCCAGAAAAAAGTTAAATAGCCTCTGTGTATGTCTGTATATGTTTGTATGTCAAAAATTGGCATTGAATGCTTGCCATATATGTGTACACTGTAATTCGCCCTGAGTCCCCTGCGGGGTGAGAAGGACAGAATATAAATGCTGTAAATACATAAATAAATACATATCTGGTTCTTCTCTACCTCCGTGGAGGGACTCAGAACGGCTAACAGCAAGAATTCAATGCAAACAATAAATAACAATTGAAAACAACATCCATAAATCAATAGGTTAAAATACATATAAGATTAAAATACATATAAAACCATTCACCAAGTTGATTTGTTTCTTGCCTCCATGAAGAGGCAAGAAACAACATTGCAAGTGCACACACACACCCATTTCCGAGAAAGTCATTGAGGCTTTATTCTTTTCATTTGAGGCTTCTCTCTTCAACACAGACATGAGACCCTTCTATCAAAGTTTGGGTTATTGTGTGTTTTCCAGGCTGTATGGTCATGCTCCCGAAGCATTCTTTTCTGACGTTTCGCCTGCATCTATGACAGGCATCCTCAGAGGACCTTTGAGGATGTCTGCTATAAATGCAGGCGAAACGTCAGGAGAGAATGCTTCTAGAACATGGCCATACAGCCCAAAATACCTACAACCTGAAGATGCTTGCCATAGATGCAGGCGAAACGTCAGGAGAGAATGCTTCTGGAATATGGCCAGACTGAGACATGAGACTCTTCTATCAAAGTTTGGGTTGTGGTGTGTTTTCTGGGCTGTATGATCATGTTCCCGAAGCATTCTCTTCTGATGTTTCACCTGCATCTATGACAGGCATCCTCAGAGGATCTCACAACCTTTGAGGATGCCTGCCATAAAAGCAAGGGAAATGTCAGAAGAGAATGCTTCTAGAACATGGCCATACAGCCCAAAACACCTACAACCTGAGGATGCTTGCCATAGATGCAGGCGAAACGTCAAGAGAGAATGCTTCTAGAACATGACCAAACAGCCCAAAACACCTACAACCTGAGGATGCTTGCCATAGATGCAGGCGAAATGCCAGGAGAGAATGCTTCTGGAACTGAGACATGAGACTCTTCTATCAAAGTTTGGGTTGTTGTGTGTTTTCTGGGCTGTATGGTCATGTTCCCGAAGCGTTCTCTTCTGACGTTTCGCCTCCATCTATGGCAGGCATCCTCAGAGGACCTCACAACCTTTGAAGATGCCGGCCATAAAAACAGGCGAAACGTCAGGAGAGAATGCTTCTAGAACATGGCCATACAGCTGACAAATGCCTACAACCTGAGGATGCTTGCCATAGATGCAGGCGAAACATCAGGAGAGAATGCTTCTGGAACATGGCCATACAGCCCAAAATGCCTACAACCAGAGGATGCTTGCCACAGATGAAGGCGAAATGTCAGGAGAGAATGCTGCTGCAACATGGCCAGACAGCCCGGAAAACACACAACAACCCAGTGATTCTGGCCATGAAAGTCTTCGACAATACATTAGGGAACTTTCTTTTATCGATCTATCGACAATAAAAGTACGTTTTTACCTTTTTGAACCTTACCAAAGCATCTTGAGTATTTTCTCTCATGTTTCCTACCATAAGCTCATGTATATTTACAGCACTGACGGATGCCACACTCTACCAAATATTATCAACATATCAATATATTATATTTATATTATATTACTAGAATATATGGAGAAGATTCTAGTAATATAATATATTGATATGTTGATAATAATGACCCAAACAATGACCAATGTCCGGTCAGCCTCACGTCGATACCAGGCAAGATTCTGGAAAAGATTGTTAAGGAAGTGGTCTGCAAACACTTAGAAACAAAGGCGATGATTGCTAAGAGTCAACATGGATTGATCAAAAACAAGTCATGCCAGACTCATCTGATCTCTTTTTTCAATAGAGTTACAGGCTGGGTAGATGTGGGGAATGCCGTGGATGGAGCGTGTCTGGATTTCAGGAAGGCCTTCTTTGACAAGGTCCCCCATGACCTTCTGGCAAGGAAACTAGTCCAATGTGGGCTAGGCAAAACTACTGTGAGGTGGATCTGTAATTGGTTAAATGGACGAACCCAGAGGGTGATTCTCCCCAACGCTTCCTCTTCATCCTGGAAAGAAGTGACGAGTGGAGTGCCGCAGGGTTCCATCCTGGGCCAGGTCCTGCTCAGGATCTTCATTCATGACTTAGATGAAGGGCTAGAAGGCAGGATCATCACGTTTGCAAATGACACCAAATTGGGAGGAATAGCCAAGACTCCAGAGGACAGGAGCAGGATTCAAAATGATCTTGACAGATTAGAGAGATGGGCCAAAACTAACAAAATGAAGTTCAACAGTGACAAATGCAAGATACTCCACTTAGTCAGGAAAAACGAAATGCAGAGACAGAATTGGGGACGACGCCTGGCTCGAAAGCAGGACGTGTGAAAAAGATCTTGGAGTCCTTGTGGACAACAAGTTAAACATGAGCCAACAATGTGATGTGGCAGCAAAAAAAGCCAATGGGATTTTGGTCTGCATCAAGAGAAGCCTAGATCCAGGGAAGTCATGCTCGCCATGATCTATTCCGCTTTGGTTAGACCACACCTGGAATATTGTGTCCCATTCTGGGCACCACAATTCAAGAGAGATATTGACAAGCTGGAATGTGTCCAGAGGAGGGCGAATGAAATTATCAAGGGTCTGGAGAACAAGCCCTATGAGGAGCAGCTTAAGGAGCTGGGCATGTTTAGCCTAAAGAAGAGAAGGCTGAGAGGGGATATGATAGCCATGTATAATATGTGAAAGGAAGCCACAAGGAGGAGGGAGCAAGCTTGTATTCTGCTTCCTTGCAGACTAGGACGCGGAACAATGGCTTCAAACTACAAGAGAGGAGATTCCATCTGAACATGAGGAAGAACTTTCTGACTGTGAGAGCCGTTCAGCAGTGGAACTCTCTACCCCGGAGTGTGGTGGAGGCTCCTTCTTTGGAAGCTTTTAAGCAGAGGCTGGATGGCCACCTGTCAGGGGTGCTTTGAATGCAATATTCCTGCTTCTTGGCAGAATGGGGTTGGACTGGATGGCCCAGGAGGTCTCTTCCAACTCTTTGATTCTATGATTCTATGAGATGGAGAGGATGAAGAAACCCCAATTCTGGGTTTACAAGGGCAGGGGGTGATATCTTGGAGGCTTTCCTTTGCCATTAGCTGAACGACAATAACTTCAAGCCACATTCCAAGTTTTTGTAAACATATATGAGTTTTATTTCCCGCTCCTTTTCCCCCATTCTTTAAATCTCAATAGCATTTCTTGTAGACAATGCACGGGCCGTGTTCACTGTAGTGCTCCTTCCAGACCCAACACGTCTGGAAGTTTGTCAAGGAGGCCAGAAGAGAGCCTCCAGTCCAGACGGAGTACTGCCGCAACGGAATGGCGGCCACTTTTACTTTGGTATCAGTGGTCTCGCCTGCCATGATGTCATGCGTGAGCCTCTCTTCGAAGCCTTCGAAGAGGGACGAGCCTCCGCACAAGAGGATGTTCTCATACATGTCCTTCTTGCACTCTTCAGGGACCTTCCTCAAGCTCCGTAGGGCCATGTCGTGGATGCCCACAAGAGAAAGCCCTGGGGTCTGCGGTGGGTGGAACAGTAGCTCCGGACACTGGAACCGCTCTTTCCCCAAAGTGATGACATGTCCATCAGGCAGTTGGTAGCTTGCTGGGGATTCTGTTTCGGCCTCAGAATTGAGAGCAACGTAACAGCACTTGTGCTTGATGTCTTCCAACACCTGGTCGTCCAAGTAGTACCCCTTGTCCTTCAAGAGGTCCATCAAATAGGACGTCATGTTGCTCCCGGCGATGTCCATCCTTTCCGTCTCATGCGGGAGATTGTAGCCCTGGTAAACGGGAACTGTGTGGGTTGTGGCATAGCCCGTTTCAACCACCAAGCCGCTGGTCTTGCCGTGGGCGTAGACAGACAGCACCGACTGGCAGGCTACATACATGGCTGGGGAGTGGAGCGACTCGAAGACCACCTCTACCAGCTTCTCTCGGTTGGTGATTGGACACAGCGGAGGGTCGGACATGAGGAGTGCATGTTCTTCCGGAAAGGCGTTCAGCTCCGAGAAGAGTTGCTTCCAAAGGAAATCGGCAGCCTCCCAATCGACGATGACCCCGTGCCTTACTGGCAAACTGATGTCCACCTCTCCCTTCAATATATCCGGCCAAGTCTTCCCTGTTAGATGCCCAATCAATGTTCTGATGGACACTTGGGGAATCTCTTGACCCGCAAACCCGGCTTTACATGCCCCGGTCCCAGTATCGATGACCACCGCTCTTTGAGAATGTTGTTCTGGAGTTTCTGACCTCACCCAAGAAGTCCAGGATCTGGATGGTTGGACCAAGGCATGTTCAGAGGAACGTGTCCTTGTCCTTGCTCGGCTGAGTCTGGACCTCGAGTGTTTGGGAGATAAAGCCCCCGTGCTTTTGGCCCTTGGAGGACTAGGAATGCCTCCCCGCTTGCTTCTGCTCGACATGTTTCTCCAAGAGATCCTCAAACTGCTGACCCACAAGGTCAACCTGTAAGATGTGGGAGCAATGTGGAACTTGAGGCTCAAGCTGTCATCACAAAGGAGAACTATGACCTCACTTGCGCTGGCCCAAGAGCGGAGAAGAGCCGGCTTCGGGGTTCTTAGAATCATAGAATCAAAGAGTTGGAAGAGACCTCATGGGCCATCCAGTCCAACCCCATTCTGCCAAGAAGCAGGAATATTGCATTCAAATCACCCCTGACAGATGGCCATCCAGCCTCTGCTTAAAAGCTTCCAAAGAAGGAGCCTCCACCACACTCCGGGGCAGAGAGTTCCACTGCTGAACGGCTCTCACAGTCAGGAAGTTCTTCCTCATGTTCAGATGGAATCTCCTCTCTTGTCGTTTGAAGCCATTGTTCCGCGTCCTAGTCTCCAAGGAAGCAGAAAACAAGCTTGCTCCCTCCTCCCTGTGGCTTCCTCTCACATATTTATACATGGCTATCATATCTCCTCTCAGCCTTCTCTTCTTCAGGCTAAACATGCCCAGTTCCCTAAGCCGCTCCTCATAGGGCTTGTTCTCCAGACCCTTGATCATTTTAGTTGCCCTCCTCTGGACACATTCCAGCTTGTCAATATCTCTCTTCAATTGTGGTGCCCAGAATTGGACACAATATTCCAGATGTGGTCTAACCAAAGCAGAATAGAGGAGTAGCATTACTTCCTTAGATCTAGACACTATGCTCCTATTGATGCAGGCCAAAATCCCATTGGCTTTTTTTGCCGCCATATCACATTGTTGGCTCATGTTTAACTTGTTGTCCACGAGGACTCCAAGATCTTTTTCACACGTACTGCTCTCGAGCCAGGCGTCACCCATTCTGTATCTTTGCATTTCATTTTTTCTGCCAAAGTGGAGTATCTTACATTTGTCACTGTTGAACTTCATTTTGTTAGTTTTGGCCCATCTCGCTAATCTGTCAAGATCGTTTTGAATTCTGCTCCTGTCCTCTGGACTATTGGCTATCCGTCCCAATTTGGTGTCGTCTGCAAACTTGATGATCATGCCTTCTAGCCCTTCATCTAAGTCATTAATAAAGATGCTGAACAGGACCGGGCCCAGGACGGAACCCTGAGGCACTCCACTTGTCACTTCTTTCCAGGATGAAGAGGAAGCATTAGTGAGCACTCTCTGTGTTCGTCCACTTAACCAATTACAGATCCACCTCACCGTAGTTTTGCCTAGCCCACATTGGACTAGTTTCCTTGCCAGAAGGTCATGGGGGACCTTGTCGAAGGCTTTACTGAAATCCAGGTACGCTACATCCACGGCATTCCCCGCATCTACCCAGCTTGTAGCTCTATCGAAGAAAGAGATCAGATTAGTCTGGCATGACTTGTTTTTGATAAATCCATGTTGACTATTAGCGATGACTGCATTTGTTTCTAAGTGTTTGCAGACCGCTTCCTTAACAATCTTTTCCAGAATCTTGCCTGGTATCGACGTGAGGCTGACCGGATGGTAGTTGTTTGGGTCATCCTTTTTTCCCTTCTTGAAGATTGGGACCACATTGGCCCTCCTCCAATCTGCTGGAACTTCTCCCGTTCTCCAAGAACTCTCAAAGATGGTGGAGCTCCCTCCTTGGATGGCCATTAGTCAGAGCCTCCAAGACCACCAATGAATGTGTCCTGGAGCAAATCAGGCCTTTAGGTTTATTTATCGTGTCATCCGCAACCAGAACATTGCATTACATTTCTAACAGAACAAAACAAACAAATAGATAAAAAAACCCCACAAATTTTACAAACTTGGTAGCTGATTAAGTGTCCTTTGACCAGTAGCTGGCCACTTGGAGTGCCTCTGGTGTTGCCGCAAGAAGGTCCTCCATTGTGCATGTGGCAGGGCTCAGGTTGCATTGCAGCAGGTGGTCAGTGGTTTGCTCTTCTCCACACTTGCATGTCGTGGATTCAACTTTGTGGCCCCATTTCTTAAGATTGGCTCTGCATCTCGTGGTGCCAGAGCGCAGTCTGTTCAGCGCCTTCCAAGTCACCCAGTCTTCTGTGTGCCCAGGGGGGAGTCTCTCATCTGGTATCACCCACGGATTGAGGTGCTGGGTTTTAGCCTGCCACTTTTGAACTCTCGCTTGCTGAGGTGTTCCAGCGAGTGTCTCTGTAGATCTAAGAAAACTATGTCTTGATTTAAGTCATTGACGTGTTGGCTGATACCCAAACAGGGGATGAGCTGGAGATGTCTCTGCCTTGATCCTTTCACTATTGGCTGCTACTTCCCGGCGGATGTCAGGTGGTGCAATACCGGCTAAGCAGTGTAATTTCTCCAGTGGTGTAGGGCGCAGACACCCCGTGATAATGCGGCATGTCTCATTAAGAGCCACATCCACTGTTTTAGTGTGGTGAGATGTGTTCCACACTGGGCATGCGTACTCAGCAGCAGAGTAGCATAGCGCAAGGGCAGATGTCTTCACTGTATCTGGTTGTGATCCTCAGGTTGTGCCAGTCAGCTTTCGTATGATATTGTTTCTAGCGCCTACTTTTTGCTTGATGTTCAGGCAGTGCTTCTTGTAGGTCAGAGAACGGTCCAGAGTGACTCCTCCCAGGTATTTGGGTGCGCTGCAATGCTCCAGTGGGATTCCTTCCCAGGTAATAATCCTTAGAGCTCGGGATGCTTGTCTGTTCTTAAGGTGAAAGGCACATGTCAGTGTTTTAGATGGATTAGGGATCAGTTGGTTTTCCCTGTAATAGGCAGTTAGAGCACCTAGAGCTTTGGAGAGCTTCTGTTCAACCATCTCAAAGCTCCCTGCTTGAGCGGTAATGGCACGATCATCAGCATAGATGAAACTCTCTGTCCCTTCTGGCAGTGGCTGGTCATTTGTGTAGATGTTGAACATGGAACCAGAGGCCTTTAGGTGGTGGGCAGGATATAATATTTCAATGAATGAATATCTGAAGGGCTTTATGACTCCCATTTTGCTAAAAGATGTGGAGACGTCCATGGGTTTCCATAGTTTTTAAGTAGGAGTCTTTCAGGTAGATAATGTTGTGCTAGATAGACATGTGCTTATAATTCCAGTGTGTGGGAAATACAGTTCGAATGGACATGTGGTCATAGCTCTTTCCACTGAAAGGTTAAGCCAGTGGAGATGTGAATCCAGAGCAACAGATGAATCATGACCATGTGACAGGCGTGACAAGAATTGTATCATTTCCCTATAGTCCCTGTGGGTATGAAAGCAAGTGGCCGATACGTGTGTGCTCCCTTGGAATACGGTCTCATTGCCATGTGCATGTCTTGATACAGTCATCGCTTCTTGTTGTGTTGTTGTGAGTATATCTCCATATATACTGATAGCAGACTTGATGTAAATAGTTAACACATATAACAACAAGTCAAGAATAACTCCTCCAAAAGGAGTGTGGATGAAAGCCAGAACTCGTGTCTTATTCAAACGGTGAGCAGGCAGCAAACAAGGTCAAAGGCTGTGCTATAAATCTCTGCTAATGACAGATAAAGACTCTGCAGTGTTTTGTATCGACTTAACAGCTGCAGCTCCAGGAAGACGTGAAGAGAGGAAGAAATAATTCACCGAATCTGGACCAACTTAGGCACGAATATACCATATGCCCAAATATGAACACAGATAGAGTTTAAGGGAAATAGACTTTGACATTTGGGAGTTGTAGTTGCTGGGATTTATAGTTCACCTACAATTAAAGAGCATTCTGAACTCCACCAATGATGGAATTCAACCAAACATGGCATACAGGACTTCCATGACCAACAGAACACACTGGAATGATTTGGTGGAAATTGACCTTGAGTTTGGGAGTTGTAGTTCACCTACATCCAGAGAGCACTGTGGACTCAAACAATGACGGATCTGGACCAAACTTGGCACGAATATTCCATATACCCAAATATGAACACAGATGGAGTTTAAGGGAAATAGACCTTGACATTTGGGAGTTGTAGTTGCTGGGATTTATTGTTCCCCTACAATCAAAGAGCATTCTGAACCCCACCAACAATGGAATTGAACCAAACGTGGTATAACAGGACTCCCATGACCAATAGAAAACACTAGAAGGGTTTGGTGAGCATTGACCTTGAGTTTGGGAGTTGTAGTTCACCTACATCCAGAGAACACTGTGGACTCAAACAATGTGGGATCTGGACCAAACTTGCCACAAATATTCCACATGCCCAAATATGAACACAGATGAAGTTTGGAGGAAATAGACCATGACATTTGGGATTTGTAGTTACTGGGATTTATAGTTCACTACAATTAAAGACCATTCTGAAACCCACAAACAGAAATGGGGCAAACTTCCCACACAGAACCCCCATGACCTACAGAAAATACTTAAGGCCATCCATCCAACTCCCTTCACTGGGGCAAGAAAACGTAATCAAAGCCCTCCTGACAGAGAGCCATCCAGCCATAAATATAGATAGATAGATAGATAGATAGATAGATATGATTCTCTCTCACACACAGAGATATAGTATCATAGATTTGAAAGAGACCCTTAAAGAAGGACTAGGATATGTTGCATATTCCAGAGTAGACAAACCAGACACTCTCCACATCAACACTGACAAAGAAACAACAAGAAATACTGTTTACTCACAAGAAGAAAGAAAATACATATATTAGAAACCAACACTTTCTCATTACTTTATTTTCCAGATCACCAGACTGGGCCACAGCAACACCTGGCAGGGGACAGCTAGTAAATAAATAAATACAATGCTGACAACCTTCAGAATCTCAAACCTTTTGAGTCGCAGCTCCTTTTTGAGAAACAGATGAAAGTCAGAGACATCTTGCCCAGAAAACCGGACTTGAATACATGGCTTGGCCTTCTTCCTCGTGGATTATTCTTCCATGTGGGAAGATGCTGCCTTTTCAATGGGACGCGGGGACAAGCGGATGGCTTCTTTCTAAGACCCCTCTTCTCTGCGTCAGCCGCGAAATGCTTAATATGCACAAACTGACCTCCATTCCCAGCCCACACAATGCATAGCTGAGCAATGTGGGACCTCTTTCATGCAAAACCCGCATGACGGCATCGAGATTTCCTTATCAGACTTGGCCGAAGCCCCTGGAAACAGGCAGCCTTTGTGTGTCTAGCGTGTACTGTGGATCTGGACGCAGAAGCCAGAGATCTGCTCAGCAGAAGAAGGGGTCTGGATGCTGGAGACAGCAGGCGCTTCACGTTTGCCACTAAACAACCCTTTCCAGGTTCACCCAAATCAGGTCTAAAAATAGACAAAAACTATACTAAAAAGTTGTCTTATTTTCGTATAAGTTGGAGAAGTAGCAATGGTGGATGAGTATGGTGGATGAGTATGGCCCTCTAGGTATTTTGGACTTCAATTCCCACAATTCCTAACAGCCTACTGGCCAACGTTTGCCCATGCCTGGTATAAATACTAATAAATAGTAGATTCAGTGCTAACGCTTGAAGCTCAGGCGTCGGCGGTGGCTGGGAGGGCCTTCGCACATTTGAACAAGCCCTATGAGGAGCGGCTTAAGGAGCTGGGCATGTTTAGCCTGAAGAAGAGAAGGCTGAGAGGAGATATGATAGCCATGTATAAATATGTGAGAGGAAGCCACAGGGAGGAGGAGGGAGCAAGCTTGTTTTCTGCTTCCTTGGAGACTAGGATGCGGAACAATGGCTTCAAACTACAAAAAAGGAGATTCCACCTGAACATGAGGAAGAACTTCCTGACCGTGAGAGCCGTTCAGCAGTGGAACTCTCTGCCCTGGAGGGAGTGTGGTGGAAGCTCCTTCTTTGGAAGCTTTTGAACAGAGGCTGGATGGCCATCTGTCAGGGGTGATTTGAATGCAATATGCCTGCTTCTTGGCAGGGGGTTGGACTAGATGGCCCATGAGGTCTCTTCCAACTCTTTGATTCTATGATTCTCTAAGCTCGTGCGCCAGTTGCGACCGTACCTCATGAAGTCGGATTTGGCCACGGTGGTCCATGCCTTCGTTACCTCTAGATTGAACTATTGTAATGCGCTCTACGTGGGGCTGCCCTTGGAGACAGCCTGGAAAATCCAACTGGTCTAATGAGCGGCAACGAGACTACTAACTGGTGCGAGCTACAGGGAGCGGTCAACCCCGCTGTTTAAGGAGCTCCACTGGCTGCCATTTATTTTCCGGGCCCAATTCAAGGTATAGGTTTTGACCTACAAAGCCCTAAATGGTTTGGGACCCACCTACCTGCGCGACCACATTTCCACCTATGAACCCACACCACCTCTTCGATCTTCTGGAGAGGCCCTTCTCTCGCTCCCACTTTCATCGCAAGCGCGACTTGTGGGGACGAGAGAGAGGGCCTTCTCTGTTGTGGCCCCTCGGCTCTGGAATTCGCTCCCCAGGGATATTAGGTAAGCCCCCTCCCTGGAAATCTTCAGGAGGAGCCTGAATACCTGGTTATTCCAATGTGCCTTCAACGATTGAATGTAAGATACTCTCTGACCAAACTTTGCAAAAAATGACCTCAGAAGCACTTTATTCTATGGTTTGTGCAATTAAATCCTGCCTCATCCCCGGATCCTCTCCATGATATTTTACATTGTCCTATCTCCCAGTGTTTTAAAATTTTATCTTTGAATTTGGCCTTGCTCAGTGTAATCATTTGTGTTTTAATGTTTGTCGCTTATTATATTGGTTTTGCATTTTACGTTATTTAATTTTCTTATTTTCTGTTGTGTTTTTGTGTTATATTGTGTTTTCTGTATTGATGGGCGTGGCCTCATGTAAGCCGCCCCGAGTCCCCTTTGGGGAGATGCTGGCGGGGTATAAATAAAGTTTATTATTATTATTATTATTATTATTATTATTATTATTATTATTATTATCTAGCTGTCCCCTGCCACGCGTTGTTGTTGTTGTTGTTATTATTATTATTATTTACTAGCCGTCCCCTGCCACGCCTTGCTGTGGCCCACATGGGGGTTCTGTGTGGGAGGTTTGGCCCAATTCTATCATTGGTGGGGGTCAGAATGCTCTGTGATTTTAGGTGAACTATAAATCCCATCAACTACAACTCCCAAATGTCAGAATTCTATTTTCCCCAAACTCCACTGGTGTTCACATTTGGGCATATTGAGTATTCACGTAGAGTTTGGTCCAAATCCATCATTATTTGAGTGCACAGTGATCTCTGGATGTAGGTGAACTACAACTCCTGAATAAAAATGTTTTATCCTGCCCTAGTTGAACTGGAGGCCCTAGGGCAGTGTTTCTCAACCTAGAGATCGGGACTTGGGGGTCTCAGAGGGGTCACCAAAGACCATCAGAAAAAAATAGTATTTTCTGTTGATCGTGAGGGTTCTGTGTGGGAAGTTTGGCCCAGTTCTATAATTGGTGGGGCTCAGAATGCTCTTTGATTGTAGGTAAACTATAAATCCCAGCAACTACAACTCCCAAATGTCAGGATTCTATTTTCCCCAAACTCCACTGGTGTTCACATTTGGGCATATTGAGTATTCTTGTAGAGTTTGGTCCAGATCCATCATTGTTTGATCTCTGGATGTAGGTGAACTACAACTCCAAAACCAAAGGACACTGCCCACCAAACCCTTCCAGTATTTTCTGTTGGTCATGGGAGAACTGTGTGCCAAGTTTGGGTCAATCCCATCGTTGGTGGGGTTCAGAATGCTCTTTGACTGTAAGTTAACTATAAATCCCAGCAACTACAGCTCCCAAATGAAAAAAAATCATTATTTTTTTTAGTGTAGGATGTACATTGGGTTGTTAGGTGTCTTGTGTCCAAATTTGGTGTCAATTCGTCCAGTGGTTTTTGAGTTCTGTTAATCCCACAAAGGAACATTACATTTTTATTTATATAGATTATAAGGAAGGGGAGAAGAGATTTGTATAAGGTGAGACTCCTACAAATCCCAGGGCCCGCCAAACTGGAAGGACAGCTCTCAACTTTCATTCAAACAGCAGGTTTTCCAACTTCCTTCCCCAGAAAGGAAGCATGCTGAGACACCCTCTGCGCCAAATTATATGCTCCAGCTTGCCCTGTGACTTGACCATCCAAAGCCTCTTCCGATTTGGTGAGAGACGGGCCACATATTTACCATCTTTCCTGGCTCTCGGGGAGAAGAATATCCTCAGGAAGATGGTGCTCTGCTCCTCAATGAAGCTAACACTTATTTCTGGTTCGTCGTCCCCTAATTGCCCAGTTAATATGCAAACGCCATATTAGACCACACCTGGAATATTGTGTCCAATTCTGGGCACCACAATTCAAGAGAGATATTGACAAGCTGGACTGTGTCCAGAGGAAGGCGACTAAAATGATAAAGGGTCTGGAGAACAAGCCCTATGAGGAGCGGCTTAAGGAGCTGGGCATGTTTAGCCTGAAGAAGAGAAGGCTGAGAGGAGACATGATAGCCATGCATAAATATGTGAGAGGAAGCCACAGGGAGGAGGAGGGAGCAAGCTTGTTTTCTGCTTCCCTGGAGACTAGGACGCAAGGGAACAATGGCTTCAAACTACAAGAGAGGAGATTCCATCTGAACATGAGGAAGAACTTCCTGACTGTGAGAGCCGTTCAGCAGTGGAACTCTCTGCCCCGGAGTGTGGTGGAGGCTCCTTCTTTGGAAGCTTTTAAACAGAGGCTGGATGGCCATCTGTCAGGGGTGATTTGAATGCAATATTCCTGCTTCTTGGCAGAATGGGGTTGGACTGGATGATAGCCCATGAGGTCTCTTCCAACTCTTTGATTCTATGATTCTAAGGCAAACATTTCAATTTGTTTGCAGAATAGAAAGGAAATTCACCCACACTTGAACATGTGAACATGCGTTATCATCATCATCATTACCATCATCATCTTTATTTATATCCCACCTCAAGAAGATGGTGCTCAGCTGCTCAAGGAAGCGAACACTTATTTCTGGCTCGTCGTCCCCTAATTGCCCAATTAATGTGCAAACTGGGTTGTTGTAGGTTTTTTCGGGCTATATCGCCATGTTCTAGAGCAATGATGGGCAATCTTTTGAGCTTGGTGTGTCAATACTTGCCAAAAAACCGAGCATAACTCGAGTGGGGTGTCACTTCGAGAAAAAAACCCCATAATTTCATGATATTTATAGTTTAATAACAAAAATATATAGGTTCTTGTGGGTTTTTTCGGGCTATAGGGCCATGTTCTAGAGGCATTTCTTCTGACGTTTCGCCTGCATCAATGGCAAGCATCCTCAGAGGTAGTGACCTCACTACCTCTGAGGATGCTTGCCATAGATGCAGGCAAAACGTCAGGAGAGAATGCCTCTAGAACATGGCCATATAGCCCGAAAAAACCCACAAGAACCTAGTGATTCCAACTATGAAAGCCTTCGACAATACAACAAAAATGTATTATTGTAATATATAGCTGTATTTAATAAACCAAGAACTAATTATTTAACTTACTTGCTTTTTCTATAATGCCGTATATCTCGGCATTATAGAAAAATGCTGGTGTAGGAGCCGAGGATGAAATGTCCTAATTGGGATGCGGCCCCATCTTCTCTGCATGCGGTCATCGAAAATGGCTACGCGTGTCAGTGCTAACACATGTGTCATAGGTTCGCCATCATGGTTCTAGAGACATTCTCTCCTGACATTTAGCCTGCATCTATGGCAAGCATCCTCAGAGGAACGTCAGGAGAGAATGCTTCTAGAACAGGGGTCCTCAAACTAAGACCCGCGGGCCGGATGCGACCCTCCAAGGTCATTTACCTGGCCCTTGCACAGGGTCAACCTAAGTCTGAAACTACTCGAAAGCACACAACAACAACAACAATCCTATCTCATCAGCCAAAAGCAGGCCCACACATCCCACCGAAATACTAATAAGTTTATATTTGTTGAAATTGTTCTTCATTTTAATTAGTGTATTGTTTTTAAGTGTTTTTTGCACTACAAATAAGGTATGTTCAGTGTGTATAGGAATTCATTCATTTTTTTACAAATAATTTTGTAAAATAATTTTGGGGACTATGACCTGGCACTCTGTTTAAAAGGTTTGAGGACCCCTGCTCTAGAACATGGCCATATAGCCCGAAAAAACCTACAACAACCCAGTGATTCCGGCCATGAAAGCCTTCGACAACACATTAATATGCAAACGCCATTACGGCAGACATAATAATAATAATAATAATAATAATAATAACTTTATTTTTATACACTGCCAAACATCTCCCCAAGGAGACTCGGAGCAGCTTACAAGGGACAAGCCCAAAAATTACAAATAGAAAAAATTACAAATTAAAAACATCAGATAAAAAATAAAAACAATCACAATTGTAAACAAGATCAAAACAATATGGCTGAGAAAAAGAACATAGTTGAGGTTCAGACATGCCAATTTGCTTGCAGAATAGAAAGGTAATTCACCCACACTTGGATATGTGAATGTGTATTGCCATCGTCGTCGTCAACATCATCATCATCATCATCATTTATATTCCACCTTTCTCCCCATGGGGACTTATTCCATTTGGTTTCCAAACCTTTTGGACTAGTTCAGGAATATGCCTATATTTTAGTCCGTGTAAAGCCTATAGTAAGTTAACCTGATCTGATGTATGCAGATGACCTAGTGCTTATCTCCCTCTTTCAGTTGGGTCTTAAAAATCTTTGGAAAGCTTTCAGTGCCTACTGCCAAGAGGAAGATCCGTCAATAAATTAAACTGATGTTTCCTGAAAGCTTCCTAGTTCTTGGAAACTGAGTCACTGCTGAACCAAAGCCCATGCAGATCCTCTCATGGGGTAATCCTACCAGTTACTCTGACTTCCACTTGAGAACTACTGAGTCCAAGCAGAGCACTCCTTACTTCTTTTGCAAGAAAGTCAAGCCAGTGGCCACGGTAGTCCACACTCTGGTTACTCCCGCATAGATTACTGCAACGTGCTCTACGTGGGGTTGCCTTTGAAGACTGCTCGGAAGCTTCAAATGGTCCAGCGTGCAGCAGCCAGGTTGCTAACAGGAGCGGCACTCAGGGAGCACACAACTCCTCTGCTGCATCAGCTCCACTGGCTGCCAGTTTGCTACCGGGCCCAATTCAAAGTGCTGGCTTTAGCCTGCAAAGCCCTAAACGGTTCTGGCCCAGCCTACCTATCCGAAAGCATCTCTTCCTACAAACCCTCCAAGAAGTTAAGATCATCTGAGGAGGCCCTGCTCTCGATCCCGCCTGCCTCGCAAGCACGTTTGGCGGGGACGAGAGACAGGGCCTTCTCTGTGGTGGCCCCTCGGCTGTGGAACTCCCTGCCTAGGGATATTAGATCAGCCCCCTCCCTCCTGACCTTTCATAAGAGAGTGAAAACCTGGCTCTTCGAGCAGGCATTCGGAATCCCGGAATAGTCAAGCTTGAGATGGAGAATGACCCAGGAGCGGCCAACACGATGAAACGGATGAGGATTGGATTGAGAGGATATAGCTCTTTTTAAACTTGTCTAAATGCACTTAATTGTTTTTGCTTTTGTATTGTATTGATGGCATCGAATTGTGCCGATATGTAGACCGCCCTGAGTCGCCTGTGGGCTGATATGGGCGGGATATAAGTGATGTAAATAAATAAATAAATAAAAAATAAACACAATCTTACAGCTATAGATATTTATTATTTGCTTCATTTATACCCCGCCTTTCTCACCCCGCAGAGGACTCCAGGTGGCTTACAGACTATTTATTTATTTATTTATTTATGCGCTTGTATACCGCTAATATCTCAGCCTAAATCGGCGACTCATTGCGGTTTACAACATTTAAAAAACAATATTCAGTTAAAAGCATAAAACACATATACAGTACAAATTATTGGGCCACCAATAACAATCCTATGCATCTCATAACTGGAATCGTAATCCAAAATTCATCGTCCGTGTATAACCAATCCTTAGTCATCACAATTCGTTACAACGGATTAACCGAATGCTTGTTTAAACATCCATGTCTTCAATCTTTTCCGAAACACCATCAGCGAAGGGGCTGATCGTACCTCTATGGGGAGGGTGTTCCAAAGCCGGGGGGCCACCACCGAGAAGGCCCTATCTCTCGTCCCCGCCAGCCGAGCTTGAGAAGCAGGCGGGATCGAGAGCAGGGTCTCCCCGGAAGATCTCAAACTCCTGGTGGGTTCATAGGCAGAGATGCAGTCAGATAGGTAGCTTGGGCCGGAACCGTTTAGGGCTTTAAAGGCCAACGCCAGCACTTTGAATTCAGCCCGGTAGCAGATCGGTAGCCAGTGGAGTTGGCGCAACAGGGGGGTTGTATGCTCCCTGCGCTCCGCTCCTGTTAAAATCATGGCTGCCGAGCGTTGGACTAGTTGGAGCTTCCGAGTTGTCTTCAAAGGCAACCCCACGTAGAGAGCGTTGCAGTAGTCTAAACGGAATGTAACCAGAGCGTGGACTACCGTGGCCAAGTCAGACTTCCCAAGGTATGGGCGCAGCTGGCGCACAAGCTTTAGCTGTGCAAATGCTCCCCTGGTCACCGCCGAAACCTGGGGTTCCAGGCTCAGCGATGAGTCCAGGATCACACCCAAGCTGCGAACCTGCATCTTCAGGGGGAGTGTGGCCCCATCCAACACAGGCTGTAACCCTATGCCCTGTTCGGCCTTGCGACTGACCAGGAGTACCTCTGTCTTGTCTGGATTCAATTTCAATTTGTTCGCCCTCATCCAGACCGTCACAGCGGCCAGGCACCGGTTCAGGACCTGGACAGCCTCCTTAGTAGCAGGTGGGAAGGAGTGACAGAGTTGGACATCATCCGCGTACAGATGACACCGTACCCCGAAACTCCGGATGATCTCCCCCAGCGGCTTCATGTAGATGTTAAACAACATGGGAGACAATATTGAGCCCTGAGGAACCCCACAAGACAATGGTTGTGGGGTTGAACAGGTGTCCCCCAACAACACCTTCTGAGATCGACCCTCCAGGAATGACCGGAGCCACTGCAAAACAGTACCTCCAAGACCCATCCCTGCGAGGCGTCCCAGAAGGATACCGTGGTCGACGGTATCGAAGGCCGCTGAGAGGTCGAGCAGCACCAACAGGGACACACTCCCCCTGTCGAGCTCCCGGCGCAGATCATCCACTAAGGCGACCAAGGCTGTCTCGGTACCATGCCCCGGCCTAAAGCCAGACTGTGCCGGGTCTAGATAATCCGTGTCTACCAAGAATACCTGCAGCAAAATTCAATGCTGCATATACACATAACAATAAACTCGTACCCATAAAATTATAGAAACAAAGCACATAGATATAAACATAGCTAAGCGTAGTCATCTTCCTACTGTGAAGAATGAGCTAGCAAAGAGAGCAGTCAAACAGTCCAGGCAAAAATACTGTGTTCTCATTATTGAGCAAAAATATCTATTTTGAAGTCAACACTGTGGGGTTGGGCTGTTTTTCTCACACAGCATCTCACTTTACATCCCAAGGACACGGGGCTAAGTCAAGCTCAGCAGAAAGGGCAGATAGTACCTCATGTAGCCAAACTTGAACAGATCTGTTATTGAAGCCCCAAAACATCTCTAGGTTTATCAGACACAAATCTAGGCAGATAAATGTAGACTTAACAGTCCTGTGAATGGATCTCGATGCCTCCAGAATTTGCATTCTATTGCCACTGTTGATCTTTGTGTGTGTGTACATGTGTATTTATTTATTTATTTACAGTAATTATATTCCGCCCTTCTCACCCCGCAGGGGACTCAGGGCGGATTACAGTGTACACATATATGGTAAACATTCAATGCCAATTTTTGACATACAAACATATGCAGACATACACAGAGGCTATTTAACTTTTTCTGGCCGCCAGGGGAGCTGTCGCTTTCATCGTCCATCTGCGACGCTGATGAAGCACTTCCGCATTCCCTGCATGCTTCCTCGCTGGAATGCTTTGCTGGAGTCTTCTTTATGGCCTCATAAATCAGTTAATTTAGCCTCCCTACACTTTAAGGTGGTGCCTAATTTTCCTACTTGACAGATGCAACTGTCTTTCGGGTTGCAAAGGTCGACAACAGGCTACACAATTGGTTGGAAGCCCACTCCAACCCGGGCTGGCTTCGAAGTCATGACCTTTTCGGTCAGAGTGATCTTAATTGCAGCTGACACTCAGCCAGCTGCGCCACAATCCCGGTGCTGTATTTTATTGCATGTACTTTACATTGAAACATTTTGACTTTGTGGTACCCCGCCTCGAGCCGTAACAAATAAAATTTATTATTGTTGCTGTTATTACCATATATACTCGAGTATAAGTCGACCCGAAGAAGCCCCTCATGGCGCAGTGGGTTAAACCCCTGTGCCGGCAGGACTGAAGACTGACAGGTGGCAGGTTCAAATCCGGGGAGAGGCGGTTGAGCACCCTCTATCAGCTCCAGCTCCTCATACGGGGACATGAGAGAAGCCTCCCACAAGGATGATAAAAACATCAAATCATCCGGGCGTCCCCTGGGCAACGTCCTTGCAGACGGCCAATTCTCTCACACCAGAGGCGACTTGCAGTTTCTCAAGTCGCTCCTGACACGACAAAAAAACAAACAAAAAAACCCCGCAAACCCGAATATAAGCCAAGGCACCTAATTTTATCACAAAAAAATTGGGAAAACTTATTGGCTCGAGTATAAGCCGAGGGTGGGAGAGGCAGCAGCTACTGGTCAATTTCAAAAATAAAAATAAAAACCAATAAAATTACCATATATATTCGAATGTAAGCTGACCCACATATATGCCATGGGGGGGGGGGGGGTGGTCTACTTCAGCCTATAAATATGCTAAAAAATTGGCTTAAACTCAAATATATATGGTAATTTTTAAACAAATAATTGTAGTTCTAATAATAATAAGACACTACTGTAGGATCTATATAGCAATATTAAATAACCACTCACAAGCCGTTTCTGCTTTGAAATGGATATATTGCTTGCATCTCTGCAGCAAAGAAAGACACTACTGTAGGATCTATATAGCAATATTAAATAACCACTCACATCACACAATCCTAGACTATTTTTTGATACGAAATCCAGTATATAGATCTCGTTTGCTGTGACATACTATGCTTTTGTGTCAGTAAAATAATAATTAGAACTGTGATCCTCAAGAAAACGACCCAGGAGACAAGAAGTTTGGAGAGGTGCCAAGATGTTGTTAATGACTGGTCACTAAAGAAAACAGTCACACAAGCCCTCCAGTGTGTCTTATTTTCCAGCAACTTGTCACTCTGGTTTTGGAAAGCTGGTTCCCACAATGAATATTGTTTATAGGCATGGAACAATTTGCCCTAATCAAAATAAGGATGGGCAACACAGTATGAGACGCTTATTCCTTGACACTCTGATTCAACCAATGTGTGGACAGTGCAGGGACCGCATAAGAGCAACGAAACGAGAGTGGCCTACCTTCTGGGAGCCAGACTGGACGGCCGTAATGAAGACGGGGTCAATCAAGGGCTTGGGCCGTTTGGCCGACTCCTCGATGATGCCCTGCCATTGCCTGGGCAGCCCCGTGAACTTCTGCTCCTGCTGGTCGTACCCAGTGTGGACCCGGTGCTCAAAATTGGAAGGGGCCGAGATCTCAATGCGTTTCTTCTTCTTGCTGAACATGGTGATGTTGGCTAGCAGACCTGGAAGGAAGGAAGGAAAACAGAGAGAGTTGGGTCTCTTTTCCAGTGACAGAAATAACACAGTATGTCATAGCAAACGAGATCTAGATGCTGGATTTCGTATCACAAAATCACAAGTCGAATACTTCCCAAGCATGTAGTACTGCGTGATGCATTTTCGAATGATGCGTGCAGATCCAAGCCTTTTGCAGTTGACAGATCATGATATTTATTTATTTATTTATCATATATACTCGAGTATAATCCGTCCCGAATATAACCCGAGGCACCTAATTTTACCGCAAAAAACTGGGGGAAAGGATTGACTCGAATATAAGCCAAGGTTGGGAAATGCAGCATTTATGGGTCAATTTCAAAATAATAATAGTAAAGGTTTTCCCCTGACATTAAGTCCAGTCATGTCTGACTCTGGGGTGTGGTGCTCATCTCCATTTCTAAGCCGGAGAGCCAGCGTTGTCCGTAGACACCTCCAAGGTCATGTTATTATTATTATTATTATTATTATTTATTATTAACTTTATTTGTACCCCGCTAGCATCTCCCGGAGGACTCGATGCGGCTTACACAGGCCGAAGCCTCAACACAATACAGTAGAAAGTATAACATCACAACAACAAGGCAAATCAAACAATAAGCAAAATAACATAACACCACAATACTAAGCAAGTCAAGCAATAAGCAGAATAACAACAAAGACAGTACATCAGGACATTATTAAAAAACTGGTTCGGCCGGCGCACTGGGGTACAGGGTTAAAAGTGCTGAATGGCAGGAGGCACGTAGGGTTAAAAGTGCGATGTGCAGTGACCATTTGTTATGCTAAGGTGCTACTAGGGCTTGGGTGGGGATTCCTAGTCTGGGAAGGCACAACGGAACAGCCAAGTTTTTAGGTTCCTTCTGAAGACGGCTAGAGTGGGGGCTTGTCTGAGCTCTTTTGGGAGGGCGTTCCAAAGTTGGGGGGCCGCCACAGAGAAGGCCCTGTCACGTGTCCCCACCAAGCGCGCTTGCGACGTGGGTGGGATCACGAGCAGGGCCTCCCCAGATGACCGGAGCGAGCGTGTGGGTTCGTAGATGGTGATGCGGTCACGCAGGTAGGGTGGTCCCAAACCGTTCAGGGCTTTGTAGGTGAGCACCTGCACCTTGAATTGGGCTCGGAAAATAAATGGCAGCCAGTGGAGCTCCTTGAACAAGAGGGTTGACCTCTCTTGATAATGAGCTCCAGTTAGCATCCTGGCTGCTGCCCGCTGGACCAATTGTAGTTTCCGAGCCGTCTTCAAGGGCAGCCCCACGTAGAGCGCATTGCAGTAATCCATTCTAGAGGTGACCAAGGCGTGGACCACCCCGGCCATGTGGCCGGCATGACTGCATGGAGCGCCATTACCTTCCCGCCGGAGCGGTACCTATTGATCTACTCACATTTGCATGTTTTCGAACTGCTAGGTTGGCAGAAGCTAGGGCTGACAGCGGAAGCTCACACCGCTCCCCGGAATCGAACCTGCGACCTTTCAATCAACAAGCTCAGCAGCTCAGTGCTTTAACCCACTGTGCCACCGGGGGCAAATAATAATAGATACCAATAAAATTACATTAATCGAGGCATCCTCTGGTTAAATGTTTTTGAATATTTACATAAAACTGTAATTCGACATAAGACTGTCCAACTCTAATTCAACCATTATTCTAGCCTTCTTCAATGTAAACATGCTTACATGTCCTTCCACTAATAATAAATAGAGTAAAATAATAATAATAGTAATAATAATAATAAATGCAACAATAACAATAATAGTAAAACAATAAATGCAACAACAATAAGTAAAACTACTACAACAACAATAATAACAACAAAGTAAAATAATAAATAACCTTGACTCGAGTATAAGCCGGGGGAGACTTTTTCAGCCTAAAAAAGGACTGAAAAACTAGGCTTATACTCGAATATATACAGTATTTATTATTACTATTATCCTTAACCACGCACATAGCTTTCTTAGTTCCTCTACAATATTTAACATTGGCTTCACCGCTTTGTATCCATTCTATATAAGTCTTCCATTTATTTTTGATTTCTCCTGTTTTGGTAAGGATTACCGTGACATTAAGTCTAGTTGTGTCCAACTGTGGTAGGTGGTGCTCATCTCCATTTCTAAGCCGAAAAGCCGGGGTTGTCTGTAGACACCTCCAAGGCCATGTGGCCGGCATGACTGCATGAAGCGCTGTTACCTTTCCCACAGAAGCGCTACCTAATTATCTACTCACATTTGCATGTTTTTGAACTGCTAAGTTGGCAGAAGCTGGGGCTAACAGCGAGAGCTCACCCTGCTCCCTGGATTCAAACCACCGATGCTTCAGTCTGCAAGTTCAGCAGCTCAGCAGTTTAACCCGCTGGGCCATTGGGGGCCCCTATTTTATTCCCCTGTATATCTTCCCAAATTACACATGCTATAATTTCAGATTGGACCTGATCGTACATATTGTCGTTCCAATTTTCTATGCTCCATTTTTTGTCATCTTTCCATCCTCATGATACCACTGTCCTGCTAGAAACATAATTTTAAACAGTTCTGATTCTTTTGTATTGATCTTATTATTCCCTAATGCTCCCATTAACATTAATTCTAGATTCACTTGGAGTGGTATTTTACTTTTGGACGTTCCCACCACATATGGGCAAAGAGGGATGACTAAAAAATGGAGCAAATTGAGTGTGGGGACGCCCCTTGTTCCACAGCCATGAAGAATCAGCAGGGACATGCCTGGCTCGAGAGCAAGACGTTTGAAAAAGATCTTGGGAGTCCTCATGGACAACAAGTTAAACATGAGTCAAGAATGTGATGTGGCAGCAAAAAAAAAAAAAAAGCCAATGGGATTTTGGCCTCTATAGTGTCTAGATCTAGGGAAGTCATGCTACCCCTCTATTCTGCTCTGGTTAGACCACACCTGGAATATTGTGTCCAATTCTGGGCACCACAATTCAAGAGAGATATTGACAACTGGAATGTGTTCAGAGGAGGGCGACTAAAGTAATCAAGGGTCTGGAGAACAAGCCTTATGAGGAGCGGCTGAAAGAGCTGGGCATGTTTAGCCTGAAGAAGAGAAGGCTGAGAGGAGACATGATGAGGGCCATAGATCAAGATTTAAGGGGAAGTCATAGGGAGGAGGGAGCCAGCTTGTTTTCTGCTTCCCTGGAGACTATGACGCGGAACAATGGCTTCAAACTACAAGAAAGGAGATTCCACCTGAACATGAGGAAGAACTTCTTGACTGTGAGAGCCGTTCAGCAGTGGAACTCTCTGCCCCAGAGTGTGGTGGAGGCACCTTCTTTGGAAGCTTTGAAACAGAGGCTGGATGGCCATCTTGTCAGGGGTGCTTTGAACACAACATTCCTGCTTTTTGGCAGAATGGGGTTGGACTGGATGGCCCACGAGGTCTCTTCCAACTCTAGGACTCTATGATTCTATAACAGTTGTTTTGTTCATCGGTGAACCTGATGCCCAAGCGGCGAGTGGCAACCATGGCCGATAGCCAACCCAAGGAGTCTGATCTGATATAGCTGACACCAGAGCCATCTGTGGCTCCATTTCTGGATCTGAACTGGTGACCTACAAAAGTTGTGCCCAAGCCGTTGATCCCCTTAAGCAAAGCGTTCAGAGAAAACCCAAGCTCCCTTGGCAAGGCTGGAGTCCGCCGTGACCTCAGATGCACTGCTGGATCCAACCACGTCTTGGGACTCCATGCCTGAGTTTAGAGCCAATTAAGCGGCCTTTAATGCCCACACCTGCTGCTCTTATGGCCATACCTGTGGCGCGTTTCGCAAGAGCATGCTTAATCCGTGCATAACATGGTCTGTTTGTATTCTGTGCCTAAAGCACTGTGTTTAAAATGACCTACTCCAAGACTCTTGAGTTTTGAACCTGGAGGAACTGACTTTTGGTAAATGGATTTATTTCACGGCCATGGAGGGGGCCTTTCCCGCTTGCCCCACGCACCCTCCGGCCTCGGAGGACGTGAGGGGCGAGTGTGAGGCCCCCGCCATGGCGGGGGCCTTTCCCACTTGCCCCACATGCCCCCCGGCCTCGGAGGGCGCGAGGGGCGTGTGTAAGGCCCCCGCCATGGTCACGGAGGAGGCCTTTTCCGCTCGCCTCACGCGCCCTCTGGCCTCGGAGGCGAGGGGCTCCCAGCCATCTTTACCCTCTCCAGGCAGCAAAGAAGGCTCTCCAGGAACTCAAGGTAGGACAAATCTTTGTACATGCCTCCCCCAAACCACTCCAGTATTATCTGTTGGTCATGGAAGTCCTGTGTGCCAAGTTTGGTTCATTTCTATTGTTGGTGGAATTCAGAATGCTCTTTGGTGCCTGGTGAACTATAATTCACACAAATGCAATTCCCAAATGTCAGGGTCTATTTTTCCCAACCCCCTCCAGTATTATCAGTTGGTCATGGAAGTCCTGTGTGCCAAGTTTGGTTCATTTCTATTGTTGGTGGAGTTCAGAATACTCTTTGGTGCCTGGTGAACTATAATGCACACAAATGCAATTCCCCAAAAGTCAGAGCGGTTGGCAGTAATTCAAATCCATCCATTGTCCATATCATTAATCACTATGCTTTAATTATGTTCAATTTGTAACAATGAAAATACATCCTGCATATGATATGTTTACATTACAATTCATAACAGTATAGTTATGACGTAGCAACAAAAATATGGTTGGGGGTCACCACAACATGAGGAACTGTACTTAGGGGTCACGGCATTGGAAAGGTTGAGAACCACTGTTCTAAGAGTTATTTAGGAACTGTTATGAATGTAACCTTTGAAGATCTGTACCTCTAAGAGAAAGGAAACTTTGAAACCATCAAGCTTCTGTACCTCAATAAACTTGTTACAGTTTCTTTTTAAAGTCAAGCCTATGTCACCATTCCTTTCCAAGTCAAGTCACGCTACATAATGAAGAAAGACCAAAGCAACATTACAAGCTATTAGTTGTGTCATCAATTTAATAAGCCCTCACAAAGAGGTGACTCCTTATACATCCTTACAATTTGGTGGTATCATTAAAAAGTAGTGGCCAAGCCTTTACAATTAGTAGCAGTAATATACGGGCTCCTTCACAGGGGGAAAGTACATCTCAGAATGGAAGAAATACAGACTACGAAAACACACACACCCCAATGTTAAAGATGAAGACTTTTAAGAGTAATTCTGATTTGGGTTGCTGTGAGTTTTCTGGGCTGTGTGGCCATGTTCCAAAAGCAGTCTCAATGTGGCCATACAGCCCGAAAAACTCACAGCAATCGAGTAAGTCGGGCCTTCCACAATATATTAATCCTTATTTGCTGCCATCCTACACTCGAGGTAGAGACACCAAACTGGTGAGGCTTTCACGCACACTTAGATGCATAAGAGAGTCTGCAAAGTTTCAAAACCTCCTCCCACATCCTCCAAAGCTGAAGATCCACTTCTGGAGATCCCAGGCATCCCAAATCATCCTGCCTCTTGTTCCGGAGAAGCAACAACGCCCTCAACAAAACCAAGAGAGAGGCCGGCTCAATTATCGATATCCTGCTACCGGCAACATGAAAGCAATTGCCAATCAGGGCAAGACAATGAACCTACCATTCAGATCAAACAAGTTCCTGGAGGAAGTTCAATTTGCATGTTTATTTGAGATTTGTCCAGGTTGACAGACGGGCCCGTCCTTCTGAGCCGCTTTGTTTGAAAATAAATCTGGGAGACTCCCAGAACCAAGTTGACATGAGTCCCAGAGACTTTGTTAGGATTTTGAGGCTGGATACCAGAAGATTTGTGTATAGCAGTGGTTTCCAATCTGTGGTGCGTGGGAAACCAGTGGTCTGCAAGAACAAAAATATGGTGCACGGTCTGACCATACTACACTGTTGCCTCGAAACCACGCAGCAACAAAAATGACTGGTCTCATGAAATCCTCTTATCATGCCAAGGCAATGGGGATGTCAGGAGGGGAGATGCTGACTGCCCATGAAAAATTCCAGAGGTGGGAGCGACCACAGAGAAGGCCCCCTCTCTCGTTCCCACCTGCCATACTTGTCAAGTAGTCTGGACTCAAACTGTTTACAGCTATAAAGGTAATGACCAGCACTTTGTATTTAGCCCGGAAGCAGACTGGCAGCCAGTGGAGCTGCCCTAACATGGGAGTGGATCTCTCCCAGTACAGAACTCCTTTTAGCAGTCTAGCCACCAATCTCTGAACCAGCTGAAACTTCTGAACTATCTTCAAGGGCAGCCCCACATAGAGAGCATTGCAGTAGTCCAATCAGGATGTGCCTAAGGCATGGACTACCAGGCCCAGATCTGGCATCTGAAGTTATGGGCACAGCTGTTGCACAAGTTTTAATTGTGCAAAGGCACTCCTGGCCACCGTCGAAACCTGGGGTTCCAGGGTCAGCTATGAGTCCAGGATCACCCCCAGTCTGCGGACCCCTATCAACACAACCTGTAATCCCAGAACTTGTGCGACAGCGGTGCCCATATCTTCAGATGCCAGATCTGGGCATGGTAGTCCATGCCTTAGGCACATCCCGATTGGACTACTGCAATGCTCTCTGTGGGGCTGCCCTTGAAGATAGTTCGGAAGTTTCAGCTGATTCAGAGATCGGAGGCTAGACTGCTAAAAGGAGTTCTGTATACCATGAGATCAGCATTAGCTTGCAGATTCAGTGCCTTAAAAATTAGCTAGGCTGCAACCACCCTGCTTTACACCTGCGAGACGTGGACTGTCTACAGACATCACATGCAACTCCTGGAACGATTCCATCAGCGCTGCCTCCGGAAAATCCTGCAAATATCGTGGGAAGACAAGTGGACAAATGTCAGCGTGCTGGAAGAAGCAAAGACCACCAGCACTGAAGCGATGGCCCTCCGCCATCAACTCCACTGGACTGGCCACCTTGTCCGGATGCCCAACCGCCGTCTCCCAAAGCAGTTGCTCTACTCCCAACTCAAAAACGGAAAATGAAATGTTGGACGGCAGGAAAAGAGATTTAAAGATGAGCTCAAAGCCCACCTTAAAAACTCTGGCATAGATGCTGAGAACCGGGAATCCCTGGCCCTTGCGCGCTCCAGCTGGAGGTCAGCTGTGACCAGCAGTGCTGTAGAATTTGAAGAGGCGCGAATAGAGGGCGAAAGAGAAAAACATGCCAAGAGGAAGGCGCATCAAGCCAACCTCAACTGGGACCGCCTTCTGTCTGGAAACTGATGCCCTCACTGTGGGAGAAGATGCAGATAAAGAATAGGGCTCCACAGTCACCTACGGACCCACCGCCAGTACACTGACCTTGGAAGACAATCCTACTCGGACAACGAGAGATCGCCTTAGTAAGTAGCACTTAAACCCCTAGACCAGGGGTCCTCAAACTAAGGCCCGGGGGCTGAATACGGCCCCCCAAGGTAATTTACCCGGCCCTTGCTTAGGGTCGACCTAAGTCTGGAACAACTTGAAAACACACAACAACAACAACAACAACAACAACAACGCTATCTCATCAGCCAAAAGCAGGCCCACACTTCCCACTGAGATACTAATGAGCAGGGGCGGCTTGTGCATTACGCGAAGTAAGCGGTCGCAGAACACTTTTTTTTTTGCCAGGGGCGCAGAGGCGCCTCTGTAAATGCCCCTCGACCGCCACTTGAGGAGTGCCCCCTCAGCTCACAACAGCCCTAGCAGTCCGGGGGGAGCCTCGGCTTCCTTGCCTCGCTGCCGGGCGATCCTCTTCCCAAAGGGGCCGGGCCCTTGAGCCTCGCCTAGCCCCTCTTGTTCCTGCTCCACCCGGCCACCGGGTGCGCGAGCAGAGCCGGCGCTCAATCGTTCTCCGTGTTCAATCCCTTCCCCATGACCGGCTCCCTTTCCCGATCCCCCGGTGCTCCACCCACCTCCTCTCCTCTCCTCTCCTCAATCCGCAGGTGGGCCAACGGGCGGAGCCGCTGCACCTGGCCCGCTTCGGGTCTGGAGTCATGTCTGAAGACCCCAGCGTGCGCACCAAAAGTCGCCTCTTCTCCCGACTTTCTCTTCAGCCATTGGGACCAAGAGAGAGAGAGAGAGAGAGAGCCCCTCCGGCTGGAGGAATCTCCCACCTCCGCTCCCTCCTTTGTTTTTGTGCCTACCTTCAGGAAAAGTGGGCATCTCCACCTCTCTCTCTCTCGGTCCCAATGGCTGAGGAGAAAGTCAGGAGAAGAGGTGACTTTTGGTGCACACGCTGGGGTCTTCAGGCACGCCTCTGGACCCAAAGCGGGCCAGGCAAGGGAGCAAGTGCGGCAAGAGTGGTTACTGGGATGTATAGTTCACCTACAATCAAAGAGCATTCTGAACTCCACCAATGAAGGAATTGAACCAAACATGGCACACAGAACTCCCACGACAAACAAAAAATATATATCAATGATTGGTTGGGGGGGGGATACTGTTTGCTTACCATTGAAAATTACCTAGGGCCGCCTCTGCTAATAAGCTTATATTTGTTAAAAATATTCTTCATTTTAATTATTGTGTTGTTTTTAATTGTTCTTTGCACTACAACTAAGATATGTGCAGTGTGCCTAGGAATTCATTCAAGTTTTTTTCAAATTATAATCCGGTCCTCCAACAGTTTGACCTGGCCCTCTGTTTAAAAAGTTCGAGGACCCCTGCCCTAGACTGCACTGGATCCAAAGGTAGGATCTAAATTAATGGATAAATAACAATTACTATTACTATTTTGTTGGCACAGGGCGGTGAATGTTGCAGTCGACCTCAACATCAGGACTGAATCATTCCCAACGAAAATAGCCGGCTGCACAGTAACCACAATCTCCCAAGATATATCCTGTCCTTCCCTTGGAATTAAAAATGCAGGCAGAGAAGCATTTTTAGCAACCCGTAGCTTGTGTGCCAGAACCGCCTTGCTTCCTGGCTAAATTTAAGAGAGCTTAAAGGAGAAAAGCCTTTCCAGCGGAGTAACCACATCCTCCCCTCTCAAAAGAAACACCAGATCAGAAAAAAAGAAGTAAGGAAACAAGGCCTGCAAAACCTTTCTGACCCGACTTCCATGCCCTGAGCTTGCATTTCCCAGAGCGTTGCTCTTCCGCATTTGCGGTGTTTGGGTTTGTTTTTGTTTTTCAACACACCCTTAAAACCTCCATAAAGAGCTCAGGAAAGCCACATCTTTCCAATTGTTGCCCAGTTCAACGCAAGAGCTAGAAATAGGGATTGCACAACTAACTTGCAGACAAAGCCACTGCTGGGCCATCTCCCTTCGCTCTTCATCTATAATGTAGTAAGATGAAAAAAGTCATGCCTTAATTGTCTGATGTCCAAAAACAAGAGACAGGTTTTTCAAGGAAGAGCTTTAGAGGGTGCTCCGTGGGTTTCGCTGAACTGCTTTCTAAAAAATCCCATTTAATAGTAGGTTTTCCATTGGTGAAACAGGCTGGATGGTCTGGATCTACCTATCTATATAAAACTCAAAGTACAGACAGTCCCTGAGTTATAAACACCCGACTTACAAACGACTCCTTTTTAAGAACAGGGGTGAGACAACAGAAAGTGAGGGAAGTATGGCCCAATTCCATCATTGGTGGAGTTCAGACTGCTCTTTGATTATAGGTGAACTATATATCGCAGCAACTACAACTCCCAAATACCAAGGTCTATTTTCCCCAAACTCCATCAGTGTTCACAATTGGGCATATGGAGTATTTGTGCCAAGTTTGGTCCAGATCCATCATTGTTTGAGTCCACAGTGCTCTCTGGATGTAGGTGAACTACAACTCCCGAAATCAAGGTCAATGCCCATCAAATCCTTCTAGTATTTTCTGTTGGTCATGGGGGTTCTGTGTGCCAAGTTTGGTTCAATTCCATCGTTAGTGGAGTCCAGAATGCTCTTTGATTATAGGTGAACTATAAATCCCAGCAACTACAACTCCCAAATGCCAAGGTCTATTTCCCCCAAACTCCACTTTTCCCCAAACTCCACTCACTTTTGGGCATATGGAGTATTTGTGCCAAGTTTGGTCCAAATCCATCATTGTTTGAGTCCACAGTGCTCTCTGGATGTAGGTGAACTACAACTCCCAAAATCAAGGTCAATGCCCATCAAATCCTTCCAGTATTTTCTGTTGGTCATGGAAGTTCTGTGTGCCAAGTTTGGTTCAATTCCATCATTGGTGGAGTTTGGAATGCTCTTTGATTGTAGGTGAACTATAAATCCCAGCAACTACAACTTCCAAATGTCAAGGTCTGTTTTCCCCAAACTTCTCCAGTGTTCACAATTGGACATGTTGTGTACTCGTGTCTACACTGCTCTCTGGATGTAGGTGAACTACAACTCCCAAACTCAAGGTCAATGCCCACCAAGCCCTCCCAGTATTTTCTGTTGGTCATGGGAGTTTATGTGTGCCAAGTTTGGTTCAGTTCCATCATTGGTGATGTTCAGAATCCTCTTTGATTGTATGTAAACTATAAATCCCAGCAACTACAACTCCCAAATGACGAAAGCAATCCCCTCCCCAAATCCCACCAGTATTCGTATTAGGGCATATTGGGTATTTGTGCCAAATTTGGTGCAGTGAATGAAAATATATCCTGCATATCAGATATTTACATTACGATTCAGAACAGTAGCAAAATTGCATTTATGAAGTAGCAACGAAAATAATGTTATGGTTGGTGGTCACCACAGCATGAGGAACTGGGAAGGTTGAGAAACACTGGTATATGCGCTAGTTTTAATTATAATGATTTTATGTCTATAGATATATTGACCTCTCCTGGAATTTTAACCCACTTTGAGTCCCAAAGCTGACAACAGCAAACAACAAAACAACAAGGACGATCCCTGAGCTGGAACGCGAAAACACTACCTTCCCATCACCGAGGTTATTGAAACTGCAAAGCCAAGCCACAACAAACAGGTCCAAACATGAGACCACAAGGAAATCCAAACTTTTGACTCAGCATTATTCCCCGCTGGCAGAAAGCAGTTTCGAGATGATCCTGATTACAACTCGGAAATGATCTTCCGAGGTTAAAGCCGCACACAAATGCACCGGGGAAAAGCCACTCTCCTGCTCCATTCAAGAACAGGCTGAGAAAGGCGGTATACAAGGATAGTAAATCTATATAAATAAATATGTAATGTTCATTTGTGGGATTAACAGAACTCAAAAACCACTGGACGAATTGACACCAAATTGGGACACAAGACACCTAACAACCCAATGTATGTCCTTCACTCAAAAAAAACCTGATTTTGTCATTTGGGAGTTGTAGTTGCTGGGATTTATAGTTCACCTACAATCAAAGAACATTCCAAACCCCACCAATGATGGAATTGAACCAAACTTGGCACACAGTTGTCCCATGACCAACAGAAAATACTGGAACGGCTTGGTGGGCAGTGTCCTTTGATTTTAGAGTTGTAGTACACCTACATCCAGAGAGCACAATGATGGATCTGGACCAAACTTGGCACGAATACTCCATGTACAAATGTGAACACTGATGGAGTTTGGAGAAAACAGACCTTGACATTTGGGAGTTGCTGTTAGTGGGATTTATAGTTAACCTACAATCAAAGAGCATTCTAAACCCCACCAATGATAGAATCAGGCCAAACCTCTCACACAGAACCCCCATGACCAACACAAAAATACTGTATATTGTCGAAGGCTTTCATGGCTGGAATCACTGGGTTGTTGTAGGTTTTTTTGGGCTATATGGCCATGTTCTAGAGGCATTCTCTCCTGACGTTTCGCCTGCATCTATGGCAAGCATCCTCAAAGGTAGTGAGGATGCTTGCCATAGATGCAGGCGAAACGTCAGGAGAGAATGCCTCTAGAACATGGCCATATAGCCCGAAAAAACCTACAACAACCCCCAAAATTCTGTGTTTTCCGGTGGTCTTTGGCGGCCCTTCTGACACCCCTCTCATGACCCTCCCCTAGGGGTCCCAACCCCCAAGTTGAGAAATACTACTAGCTTTAGACTAGTAAAAGGAAGCATATTAAAGATGTCTCTAGTATACCAGGGGTTCTTAAACTTTTTCACTCGTGACCCCTTTCAGCCTGAGAAATTTTCACATGACCCTGAGTATATACATATATACAAGAGGTAAAAAAACTCAAAAATTTTCTGATAACAAGGCTTGTTAAACTGGCTGATTTTTCTTTTTATGAAGTACAGCTGAAGCATCTTCTGCAGTCAACTAAACTACACAACAGATTCATGTAAATTCCTAAAACAACCACTAGGTAACATTCAGAAACCTTTTATTGTTGTCAGTTTTTCGGGACCCCAACATTGAGCTAAGGGAACCCCATTTGGGGTTAGTACCCACAGTTTAAGAAGCAGTCAGTATACCATAGGATATGTCATAAGAGCAGGGATGCATGCATGCATGTAAGACAGGTTTACCGTACTATAAAAACAGCTTTGTGAATGCAAAAAGAAAAAGAAAGAGAAATGCTGCCTTAGGGCCATCCAGTCCTTCACCAGGGCAAGAAAACATAATCAAAGCCCTCCTGTAATAGATATAGATATATGTGATCTACACACACACAAATATATATGTATACTAGCCGTCCCCTGCCACGCATTGCTGTGACCCACATGGGGGTTCTGTATGGTAGGTTTGGTCCAATTCTATTGTTGGTGGGGTTCAGAATGCTCTGTGATTGTAGGTGAACTACAAATCCCAGCAACTACAACTCCCAAATGTCAAGATTCTATTTTCCCCAAACTCCACCAGTGTAGACATTTGGGCATGTTGAGTATTCATGTAGAGTTTGGTCCAGATCCATCATTGTTTGAGTCCACAGTGATCTCTGGATGTAGGTGAACTACAACTACAACTCCAAATCCAAATAAACTACAACTTCAAAACTCAAAGTCAATGCCCACCAAACCCTTCCAGTATTTTCTGTTGGTCATGGGATAACTGTGTGCCAAGTTTGGTTCAATTCCATCACTGGTGGAGTTCAGAATGTTCTTTGATTGTAAGTGAACTATAAATCCCAGCAACTATAACTCCCAAATGACAAAATCATTTTTTTTGAGTGAAGGACATATATTGGGTTGTTAGGTGTCTTGTGTCCAAATTTGGTGTCAATTCGTCCAGTGGTTTTTGAGTTCTGTTAATCCCACAAACGAACATTACATTTTTATTTATATAGACGACAGATATAGTATCCTAGATTTGAAAGGGACCCCTAAAGAAGGACAATTATACGTTGTATGTTCCAGAGTAGGCAAACCAGACACTCTCCACATCAACACTGACAAAGAAACAACCAGAAGTACCATTTACCCACAAGCATCAAGAAATTACATATATTAGAAACCAACACTTTCGCATTACTTTATTTTCCAGATCACCAGACTGGGCCACAGCAACGCCTGCCAGGGGACGGCTAGCAGTAAATAAATAAATAAATAAATAAATAAATAAGGCTGCAATCAACTTAATGAAGTTACAAAGAACTTGAGAGAAGAAGAGCTTTCACAGGAAAGAGGAAAAGCTGAGGGACACTCCCATGTATCTGAAGGAAGTCACCCCGAGATGAGCTCAGAGAACTTACAAGCTGGTTCCTCTTCGTGAGACTTCATCTTCGCCCCGTCTCTCTGCTGCACCGTCCAAAGTGGAGAAGCTGGATGTATAGGCTCTAACTTATGACATTTTAGGTTGACCCTCCCTTCAATTAAATGCGTGGCAGTCCCTCCCTTGGCCACTGCCCATTGGATGGGCGGAAAGTTCCTTTGCTGGTGCCCGGGATGCCGGCAGGCTCCTCCCAAACCACAAAATGATCCAAATCCAGATGCTCAAAGGGCATTTGCTTTCACGGCCACTGTTGTGACTCAGCTGGAACCATAGAGTGTCTCTGATGAGGATGATGGGACTCAGGTTCACAGCCTGGTTCAAAATGTCCCTGTTAGAGACATTGAAGAAGTGCAGATTCCCACAGCAAGGAATGGAAGTGTTGATACTGAAAATAGCCAAGTGCAGGTGCAGTTTGACTCAGAGAATCATAGAATCAAAGAGTTGGAAGAGACCTCATGGGCCATCCAATCCAACCCCTTGTCAAGAAGCAGGAATATTGCATTCAAATCACCCCTGACAGATGGCCATCCAGCCTCTGCTTAAAAGCTTCCAAAGAAGGAGCCTCCACCATACTCCGGGGCAGAGAGTTCCACTGCTGAACGGCTCTCACAGTCAGGAAGTTCTTCCTCATGTTCAGATGGAATCTCCTTTCTTGTAGTTTGAGGGTATTTTAAGGTTTTTATCTTTTTAGGTTTTAATATATTGCATTGTTTGTTTGGCGAGCTACTTTAAGTCTCTTGTTTAGAGAGGTGAAGTGGGATACTTTACGGGGATTGTGGCATAGCTGTCTGAGTGTCAGCTGCATTAAGATCACTTCTGACCAAAAGGTCATGAGTTCAAAGCCAGCCCAGGTTGGAGTGAGCTTCCGACCAATTGTGTAGCTTGTTGTCGACCTTTGCAACTCGAAAGACAGTTGCATCTGTCAAGTAGGAAAATTAGGTACTACCTATGTGTGGGGAGGCTAATTTAACTAATTTACGAGGCCATAAAAATTCTCCAGCAAAAGCATGTGGGGAATGCGGAAGGTACTTCATCAGTGATGCAGATGGACAGTAAAGCAACAGCTCCCTTGGTGGCCAGAAGTTGGAATGTTAAATAGTCTCTGGCTGTCTGTCTATATCTGTTATGTGTCTCTGGCACTGAATGTTTGCCATATATGTGCACACTGTAATCTGCCCTGAGTCCCCTGCGGGGTGGGAAGGGCGGAATATAAATACTGTAAATAAATAATAAATAAATACTACTACTAGTAGTAGTAATAATAAAAAGCTGCTTTGTGTCTCCTTGTGGAGAGAAAAAGCAGGGTATAAATAAACATAACAACAACAACAACAACAATTCTTGTAGAAGATTCCTAGAGATGATATGTCAATCAAACAACAAAAATTACATCTGCCAATATGGAGAGCCAACGATAATTCAGGAAATAAGTTTTATTGTGAGTTGCAGCAGCCATTTTTCTTTTTCAAATATTCCACCAGTCATCCTCAACAACGCACACCTTAAGCAACTCAGGGAAGAGTAAAACTTGCTGTCTCCCCTTCTCTCATGTAGAAGCGTTTTTATTAAACACCAGGCCTGTGGGACAACCTCTCCCACTCTCAAGTGCAAAAGGGGTACCAACAAGTAGTAACTGCAGAAGTGAAGAGGCATAGATCCCACAGTGGCAGCTGTCAGTTACGATGGTGCATGTTAGGCGAAGGTACAGTTACTCAAGAGGAAAGACAGGTCAATGCGGACACCAGTCTGCTTTGCAATTCAGATACTGAACAAAAGTGCCTATTCCGGTCTGTTCTGAACACCCACAGGCTTCCAAGGCCTAAAGGACCAAGCCTCTTCTAGCCATGCCTATCAAGGACTGAATTTGGGATCTCTCTTGATAACACATTCTGGGTAATAATAATAATAATAATAATAATAATAATAATAATAATAATACTTTCTTTATACCCCAGCACAATCTCCCCAACAGGACTCAGGGAGGCTTACATGAGGCCAAGCCCAACAACACATCAATATAACAACAAAGCAGTAAGCAAATAAAATAATAGAGTTAATATAACTCACATATAGGCAATAACACACAAAAAAATTAAAACTTTTTTAAAATTTTAATTCAGGTGTGTCTATCATCCGGAGTTCAGTGCTTGCTTTGAGACAGAACCGAACAATTTCTCCAATCTCTGAGGAAAAAGCCCTTGCAGTACGTCCTTGGGATTTGTTTGGATCCGGAGTTGGCTTTGCACGGAGTTGGCTTTGCTATCAGAAATGACCGGATGAAGCACTTTTTCCAAGGCACCCATCCGCATTAACAGGCAACTCTCAAACCTCTGAATTAACCTTGCCAAAAACCAACAGGCAACCATCATAAGTGCCTATGCACCAACACTAGATTTATTTATTTATTTAAAGGTATCCTTCTTCTCACCAAATGTGCAGAACACACCCTTGAGCGCTCTAGCTGGAGGTCAGCTGTGACCAACAGTGCTGTGGAATTTGAGAGGCACGGATGGAGGACAAAAGGGAGAAACACGCCCCACCAATAATAGGATTGAGTCAAATTTCCCACACAGGACCTCCATGACCAACAGAAAATACTGTGTTTTCTGATGGTCTTTGGTGACCCCTCTGACATCCCCTCGCGACCCCCCCAAGGGTTGCCAACCCCCAGGTTGAGAAACGCGGATCTAGGTCCTCCAATCCAATTTTACAGTTGGCTTCCAGTAGAAGCTGACAACAGAGTTGTGCTGGAAGACCCAGGAACGACAGTTTTCCACTTTCACTGTGGATCTGTGCCCCTAAAAATGTGGAGGGGTGACTGCATATAAAATAGCAACATCAAGGTTTGCTTTTGGGTTATTGAAAAATATTTCCAATTCGTAAACGCTGGAATCTCTGGATGTAAAAACTGTGTTTGCAGAAGGCTAACTCTACTTCTTTGCAGAAGGGGAGAAGGTGGTTAAAGTGCCCCCCCCCCATCCCACCCCGCTCTGCCAGCAACCTGAACCGAGGTCAACCTCCCTTTATCTCCCGGCCTTGTGGAACCAGTCAGCCATAAAGCAAGGCTTTAAACAGGGGAAGGGAGTCCGCCCCCACAGGCCACCGGCAGACGCCCAGCCGCGAAGTTTTTGCCAATGGCTGGAGGTTTAAACACCACCCGAGAAAGAGAGAGAGAGAGCGAACAGCAGACTCACAAAACTGGTTTCTTTGGGATCAGATATAAACGGGTTTGGTTATGCGGCTGTAACAGAAAGTTGGGGAAAATTAAACCAAAATAAAAGCAGAGTGGGAGGACCAAGCTACACACACCTGTCGCGAGACGAACGGCGGATTCTCCTGCCTTTCATACCAGGGTTAATGTTTTAGAACCAGTACATGCTAAGGCAGGCATGTTGCTGGAAGGGGGGGGGGCTTGGGGGGCTTGAGGGGCTTCAACCCCCCCCCCCCCCCCCAGAAATTCTCAGGGTGGTCTGCAAGAAGGCCTTATTGGTACATTATTTAAACTGTTATGTTTATTCATATCATGATCTGATCACCATGCTCAATATATCTATCTATCTATCTATCTATCTATCTATCTATCTATCTATCTATCTATCTATCTATTTATTTGGCTTGTATACCGCCACTCCCAATTTGGCTTGGAGTGGTTTACAGCAGTAGATTAAAAACAGTACAACCAACTTTAAAATACAATAAAAACGAAAACAGACATAGTCCAGAGTTATTCACTCATCGAAAGCTTGTCGGAAAAGAAAGGTTTTACAGGCTTTCCGAAAAACAAGTAGCTCTCGGATGGTTCGGGTTTCAACTGGCAAGGCATTCCATAAATAAGGGGCCACAATCGAGAAGGCTCTCTGCCTAGTAGAGGACAGATGGTAAGTCCGGATGTTGGGGACTTCAAGCAAATTTTGGTCTTCGGACCGAAGTAATCTCTGGGGTTGGTAGGGGGATATGGGGGTCCTCAGGTATGCCAGCCCCAGACCATATAAGGCCTTAAAGGTTAGTACCAGCACCTTGATCCGGTACTCAATCGGAAGCCAGTGCAGCTGTTGGAGGATTGGGGTGATACAACACCTCGCCGGCACCCCGGCGAAAAGACGAGCCGCCGCATTTTGCACCAGCTTCAGTTTCTGGATCACTGACAAAGGAAGGCCAAAGTAGAGGGCATTACAGTAGTCAAGCCTCGAGATGACGTCGCCTGGATCACCGTAGCCAGGTCGTTCCTAGATAGGAAGGGAGCCAGTCGCCTAGCCTGATGCAGATGGAAAAACAGCAGAGACGCGGGCCTCCATTGTGAGCAGAGGGTCCAATAAGACACCAAGACTCTTTACAGAAGGTGACGGACGTAGTGTCTCGCCATCCAGGGTAGGCAGCTGGATCTCCCTCCCACCCGGGCGGCCCAGCCAAAGGCTCTCTGTCTTCGCTGGATTCACCCTCAACCTGCTAGCACGTAACCATTCAGTCACGGCCTCAAGGCACTGATGGAAATTTTCGGGTACGGAGTCCAGCCGGCCCTCCATCCTCAGAATGAGCTGAGTGTCGACAGCGTACTGGTGGCACTCAAGCCCAAAGCTCCGCACCAGTCGGGCAAGCGGTCGCATATAGATGTTAAATAATAGAGGAGAGAGAATAGCTCCCTGAGGGACCCCACAAGTTAGCGGAGATCTCTCGGAAACCTCCCCTCACCACACGCTGTCCCCGATTCTGGAGGAAGGAGGACACCAACTTTAAAGGGTATCCCCCTAACCTCAGTCATGGCTAGGTGGTGGGTCAATAGATTGTGGTCGACCATATCAAATGCTGCTGTGAGGTCCAATAATAACATATCCCATATGCATGGGGGTATTGGGATAACGATACAAAGGGTTTGCTAGAATAGATCCTCAGCCCACCCCCCACAGCCCGAATCAAACTCAGCACATCCCAAATCAAAATCCTGGCTACAGGCCTGGCCTGACTGCCGTAGTATAATGTGCTATGGAATGGGAGATTTAGTGATCTTGTGGTGGCAGGATGATTCTACCATCCACTGCATAGTAAACAACAACAACAACGCACTCATGACATGCGCATGGCTGGATGACTGCAATTCACAGGTTCCAGAGAAAGCAAGGCCAGCTATGGATGCAAAAAAGTGAGATTGGGAGGCACTAAAAGGGTGCAAATGCCCTTCTAGTGCCTCCCAATCTCAATCCCAATGTCATAAGGGCAGGAGGTGTGGCAGATGAATGGAAGTTGCTCTTAATCAGCTTTCCACAGCAAAATCAAAAGCACGCAGTCGGGAATGGAAATAGTGCAGCCTGAAGGACACATGAGGATTCTGGAATCCACTGGCCTCCGAAAACCACCGCCAATCCTCCACAGTCTCTGAACCCCTCTCCAATTAAATAAAAAATGACATGACTTTTGGGCAAACTTTTCAAATAGAAAGTAAAGGTAAAAGTTTCCCCTGACATTACATCGAGTCCGACTCTTGGGGGTGACGCTCATCTCCATTTCTAAGCTGAAGAGCCAGTGTTGGCCGTAGACACCTCCTAGGTCAGTGTTTCTCAACCTGGGGATCGGGACCCCTGTAGGGGTCACGAGGGGATTGTCAGAGGGATCACCAAAGACCATCAGAAAATACAGTATTTTTGTTGGTCATGGGTCATAGCAATGCTATTCCACAAAGAGGCAACGCAATGAAGATGAAAGAACAATTCAGTGTAGCAGATAACCCAAAGTGAGATGGAAATGGCACAGCTTTGGCTCCTCAACTTACTACAACCTTTACTTGAGATTGCACAACCCCCCCCCCCCCCCCCCAAATACACACACACTCAGCAATGCAAGAATAAAATCTGTTGCCTTTTTCTTAGCAAAAGAGGCTCTGGACTCATTAATATCATTAATCCTCTGCAATGCCCTGTTTACTTAAATGCAACACCTTTGTGCATGTGTGGACTCTGTCGGCATCTATGAAAACACAACCGCAACACCTCTGCCTTCGATTACAGTGTCAGCAAAAGGGAGCACGGCGCCATTAAGGCCACTCCACACTTCTCTTTTGATGCTCAGAAGGGAAATTCCAGGCCCATTTGAACGCAGTGGCATTCACGCACCATTACGCTGCAGGCAAGGAGAGATGCGAGAGGCAATGGGAGGCACAGACCAGGGACAAAAACAGCAGAACAAACAGAAATGGCCGCGCATAGTTATGGCTCTGGGGTCCACAAATCAGAAGAGCCATCCTCACAGTGCAGAGGCCTCTCTGAGCATGAGATTCAGTGGCTTGGAAACGGGAATGCCCACACTTTAACTTGGCTACTGAATTGGACATGGCTCTCAATAAATGTAAAAATGGCAAAGCAGCTGGCCTGGATGATCTACGGATGGAACAAATCAAGAACTTTGGTCCAAAAGCAAGGTGCTGGCTACTGGAACTGATGGACAACTGCACTGCATCCTATCAGATCCCCAAAATCTGGAGGAAAGCAAGAGTCATCGCCATCTTGAAGGAGGACATGACAGAAGCCTCCTCGCAGGATTACAGAGCATCCGGGCGTCCCCTGGGCAACCTCTTCGTAGATGGCTGATTCTCTCACTTCAGAAGCAACCAGAAGCGCACTGCTTAGCCGGTATTGCACCACCTGACATCCACCGGGAAGTAGCAGCCAATAGCGAAAGGACCAAGGCAGAGACATCTCCAGCCCATCCTCTGTTTGGGTATCAGCCAGCACGCCAACGACTTAAATGAAGAAATAGTTTTCTAAGAGAGATCTACAGAGACACTCACTGGAACACCTCAGCACGCGAGAGTCCAAAAGTGGCAGGCTCAAACCCAGAACCTCAATCAATGGCTAATACCAAATGAGAGACTCCCTCCTGGGCACACAGAAAACTGGGCGACATGGAAGGCACCGAACATGAGATGCAGAGCCAACCTTCAGAAATGGGGCCACAAAGTGGAATCCACGACATGCGAGTGTGAAGATCAAACCACTGACCACCTACTGCGATGCAACCTGAGCCCTGCCACATGCACAAGGGAGGACCTTCTTGCAGCAACACCAGAGGCACTCCAAGGGGCCAGATACTGGTCAAAGGACATTTAATAGAATACCAAGTCTGCAAACTTTGTGTTTTGTTTGTTTGTCTGTTTTTTAATGCAATACAGCGGTTTTGGTTCGTTCCTGACACGATAATAAATAAATAAATAACTTGGCACAAACTTCATTGGCTCTTCAAATTCCCATCACATTATCTTATGCTCCTTGCTTTGTAAATGTACTCCATATCATAAGATTTTTTAAATTAATTGTAATGAGAAATAAAAAAGGGAAAAGCAAATTTTGTAAAACTACGACATCTTTACAAAACTAAAACTAAAAGAATGACATGAACATAACACCTGTCTACACTGATTTATATACCACTAGTGTTGCAAGACTAGCCAATCCTTGCCACGCATTGCTGTGGCCAGGTCTGTGTATATGTGTTTTGTGTGTATATATATTTGTGTATATATGTGCATTTGAGTCCCTCTGTGGACGTTGAGAAAGGACGGGATATAAAAGCCCTAAATAAATAATAATAAATAATAAATAAATGTGGTTTCACACATGCATTGTAATGTATTTTTTTCTGTGTGTGTGTGTGTGTGTATATATATATATATTTGTGTATATGTGTATATATGTGTGTTTGTGTTCATATATATGGTTTTGCACATGCGTTGTAATGTATTTTTTATTTTTTTGGCTTTTTAAGTTTCTTCCGCTGTGTTTTTCAGGGTTTTTTGAGTGATGGTTCCTTGATTGTAGGTGAAACATAAATCCCAGCAACTACAACTCTCAAATGACAAAATCAATCCCCGCCGCAACCCCACCAATATTCAAATTTGGGTGTATCGGGTATTTGTGCCAAATTTGGTCCAGTGAATGAAATTGCATCCTGCATATCAGATATTTACATGACAATTCATAACAGGACCAAAATAAGAGTTATGAAGCAGCAACAAAAATAATTTTATGGTTGGGGGGGTCACCACAACATGAGGAACTGTATGAAGGGGTTGAGAACCACTGCTCTATACTCTTTTGTCGATATAAATATATAAATAGTACAAAACGTATCTATATACTATTAATACTATTTTAGTCAACAAATCCTGCTGTGGTCATCTTCCTTTGGTTCTTTAGAAATTCAAATACAGGGTCTCCATTCTTCTTTTTGTGAATGTGTTTACAATAATTTGTCCATTTTGGCCATTTCAAAAACTTTTGTAATCCAATCTTCTGATGTTGGTATGTCTTGTTGTTTCCGTCCTAATCTTTCTTGAAGTCCATCAAGGAGTTCTATATGTCAAAGGTGATGGACAACGTACAATATTAAACCTTTGTTGGTGTCTACCTTTTCTCCCCATTCAGGGACCATGACCTCAATGGAGGGACCGACTCTGCCTCTTTCAGCCGTCACAAACGTTTATTGCTTTCTTACATTCCCTGTTATGCCTGGAAGCTGACCGCCAAATGCCTACACAATGCTGCCTACACTTCCTTCCTCTCAACCCCTCCTCAGATCCCATAAACATTCCTATGAGCCACTCTTCACTGGATTTTACACTGTCTTTAATCTATCTATATAAATAAAAATGTAATAGAGTTGTTGTAGGCTTTTTCGGGCTATATGGCCATGGTCTAGAGGCATTCTCTCCTGACATTTCGCCTGCATCTATGGCAAGCATCCTCAGAGGTAGTGACGACCTCACAACCTCTGAAGATGCTTGCCATAGATGCAGGCGAAACGTCAGGAGAGAATGCCTCTAGACCATGGCCATATAGCCCGAAAAAGCCTACAACAACCCAGTGGTTCCGGCCATGAAAGCCTTCAACAATACAAAAAATGTAATATTCGTTTGAGAGATTGACAGAACTTAATAACCACTGGACGAATTGACACCAAATTTGGACACAAGACACCTCTCAGGCCAATGAGTCACCATCGCTCATAAAAACACAGAAAAACACAGCGGAAGGGACTTTAAAAGCCAAAAAAACAAAAAAGTACACGCGCAAAACCACATATATATGCACAAACACACACATATATACACAAACACATATATACTCACATATATGCAGACACACACACAAAACACATATACAGAAAGAAGGAGGGAAGGAGAGAAGGAAGGAAAGAAAGAAAAGTAGAGAAGGAAAGAAGATGAGAAGGAGGGAGAGAAGAAGGGAAAGAAGGAGGGAAGGAGAGAAAGAAGGAAAGAAAGAAAGGTAAAGAAGGGAGGAAGGAGAGAAGGAGGGAGAGAAAGAGAAAATAGAGTGTGTTGCAGTAATCTATTTGGGATGTAACAAGAGCGTGGACCACCGTGGCCAGATCAGACTTCCCAAGGTACGGGCACAACTGGTGCATAAGTTTTAAAGAGGTAGAGAAGGAAGAAAGGAGAGAAAGAGGGAGGGAAAGAAGAAGGGGGAAGGAAGGAAAGTTAGAGAAGGAAGGAAGGAGAGAAGGAAAAAAAAGGAAAGAGGGAAGGAGTGAGGGAGCAAAGAAAGGGGGGAAGATGTAGAGAAAGAGGGAGGTCACTCGTTGGCCTGAAAGGTGTCTTGTGGCCAAATTTGGTGTCAATTCGCCCAGTAGGTTTTGAGGTCTGTTAATCCCACAAACGAACATTACATTGTATTGTCGAAGGCTTTCATGGCTGGAATCACTAGGTTCTTGTGGGTTTTTTCAGGCTATAGGGCCATGTTCCAGAGGCATTTCTCCTGACGTTTCGCCTGCATCTATGGCAAGCATCCTCAGAGGTATGCTTCTATGGCAAGCATCCTCACCTCTGAGGAAGCTTGCCATAGATGCAGGCGAAACGTCAGGAGAAATGCCTCTAGAACATGGCCCTATAGCCCGAAAAAACCCACAAGAACCTAGAACATTACATTTTTATTTATATAGACTATTATTATTATTATTATTATTATTATTACTACAATAGAAGTCACATTGCATCCCTGGATTTATTGGGTTCCAATGGAGCAAAGTAAGCAGTAAACAGGCTTACGGCCTTTGATTTTCTCAGCCTGCGATCATGAGCCACCTCGGTTATATTTCGTTTTCCAATGCAGTCTCTCTTGCCGCTCTTTTCCTAATATCTTTCCAGTGATATCCAGGCAGCTTTTCAAACCATATTTCCTTCTGAAAGGAAGGTTTCTTGCTTTCAAGGAGCCAAGAAAGCTTCTCCCGCCCTCCCCGCTCCTCAGATAAGAAGGCCCTGTACTTAGGGGATTCAAACACGGGCAGAAACCTGTAATCTAAAAATATCAGCATTCAACTAAGATTACAAAAGCAGGGGGGAAAAACACTTTTGGAGACAAGCTGGGGTATTTATGGCAGGAGCTTTCCCCACTATTGAGGGATTTATCTGTAATTATTTTGTAGGCTGCGTGAACATATATAGGCGGAGATAAAGGACAAGTATTTAAATGCAATTAAGATCAACGGCTTCCAGCCGAAGAATTGCGCTAGATCCAAATCAGTTAAGTCTCTTAATGCTGGAAATGTGTGTGGTGTGCCTCTCCATGTTGCTTGTTGAATTATGGAGACTGGTATTAAAATAAATCGTGCCAAGTCCTTCCTCTCCCTGCTTAGGATTCCAGTCACCAAAGGAGCAGAAAAGGCTACGAAATCAAGGGCAGGATGAAGGTCCCACCAGACGTATTAGAAGACTGTGTGTGGAAGATAGGAGTTGTTCTCCAATGCCTGTGAGAACCATGGTCGGGGAAGGTGGGAGTTGAAGTCCAACGTGTGTAAGGAACATAACTGAGGAAGATGAGTGTTGTAAGCCAATGTGTGCAAGGAACATGGCTGGCTAAGATGGGGATTGTAGTCCAAAATATATGGGGAACATGGTCAGGGAGGATGGGAGTTGAAGTCCAACGTGTGTAAGGAACATAGCTGAAGAGGATGAGAGTTGTAAGCCAATGTGTGCAAGGAACATGGCTGATTAAGATAGAGGTTGTAGTCCAATCTAAATGGGGAACATGGCCGGGAGGACAGGAGTTGTAGTCCAGTCTATATGGAAAACATAGCCAGGGAGGATGGGAGTTGTAGTCCAATCTATATGGAGAACATAGCTGAGGAGGACAGGAGTTGTAGTCCAATCTATATGGAGAACATGGCTGCAAAGGGAGTTGTAGTCCAATTTATATGGGGAATGTGGCTAAGGAAGACGGGAGTTGTAGTCCAATCTATATGAGGAATGTGGCTGGGGAGGATGGGAGTTGTAGTCCAATCTATATTGGGAATGTGGCTGGGGAGGACGGGAGATGTAGTCCAATCTATATATAGAGAACACGGCCAGGGAGACAGGAGTTGTAGTCCAATCTATATGGAGAACATGGCTGGGGAGGATAGGAGTTGTCGTCCAATCAATATGGGGGAAATGGCCAGGAAGGATGGGAGTTGTAGTCCAATCTATATATGGAAAACATAGCCAGGGAGGACGGGAGTTGTAATCCAATCTATATGGAGAACATGGCCGAGGAGGGCAGGAGTTGTAGTCCAAATTATATGGAGAACATGGCCGGGGAGGACGGGAGTTGTAGTCCAATCTATATGGAGAACATAGCCGGGTGGACAGGAGTTGTAGTCCAATCTATATGGAGAACATGGCCACGAAGGGAGTTGTAGTCCAACCTATATGGAGAACATGGCTGGGGAGGATGGGAGTTGTCCAATCTATATTGGGAATGTGGCTGGGGAGTACAGGAGTTGTAGTCCAATCTATATGAGGAATGTGGCTGGAGATGATGGGAGTTGTAGTCCAATCTATATGGAGAACATGGTCGGGAAGGACAGGAGATGTAGTCCAATCTATATTGGGAATGTGGCTGGGGAGGACGGGAGATGTAGTCCAATCTATATGGAGAACATGGCTGGGGAGGACGGGAGTTGTAGTCCAATCTATATGGAGAACATGGCTGGGGAGGATGTGAGTGCAGTCCAACATGTGCATGGAACATAACTGGAGAAGATGGGAATTGTATATGGGGCATATGTTGAGGAATGGCTCTCCTAGGACCTGGGACAGCTGCAGGTGTCCATTGATAAATGGACATCTGCAGGTGTCCTAGGAGAGCCATTTCTCGACATTCCTACACTATGCTCTGCAGCATATGACCTCTGATACTTGTTGATTATCTCTACTACTACTACTACTACTGCTATTATGAGTAGTAATATTTATATTCCTCTTCCTCTTTTTCAAAGGAGACTTAAAGTGACTAACACTAAAAATCATACTATATGTAAATTAAAACCCAGATCATACAAACATCAAAATAGAAGTGAACACAGAACCTATTAAAAATACATAGTTAAAACAATAACTTTTAACCAGAGCCCCCAGTGGCAAAGCGGGTTGAACTGCTGAGCTGTTGAACTTGCTGACCAAAAAAGGAGTGGGGTGAGTTTCTGCTGTTAGATCCAGCTTCTGCCAACCTAGCAGTTTGAAAATCATAGAATCATAGAGTTGGAAGAGACCTCCTGGGCCATCCAGTCCAACCCCCTGCTGAGAAGCAGGAAATCACATTCAAAGCACCCCAACAGATGGCCATCCAGCCTCTGTTTAAAAGCTTCCAAAGAAGGAGCCTCCACCACACCCAGGGGCAGAGAGTTCCACTGCTGAACAGTTCTCACAGTCAGGAAGTTCTTCCTCATGTTCAGATGGAATCTCCTTTCTCGTAATTTGAAAAACATGCAAATGTGAGTGGAAGATAACGGCGCTTAATGCAGTCATGCTGGCCAATTGACCGTGGAGGTGTCTACGGACAAAGCCGGCTCTTTGGCTTAGAAACGGAGATGAGCACCACCCCCAGAGTCGGACACAAGTAGACTTAATGTAAGGGGAAAACCTTTACCTTTACTTTAAAACCACTTAGAAAGCTGTTAAACTACAGAAAACTGAGCACCATCTGGCTGGAACTCAAAAACTTGGTGGATTCCACCACTGTCTCTCCAATATCTCCCTTCCTTCCTTCATCAGCCTCTTCTCAAGAACTTCTCACAGCCAGACACTTAGTTTTGCAACCCCAGTATATGTTTACATAGGAAGACAAACGCCCACGGGAGCCTAAAAGTTGTATTATCTAATTGTCTGTGTGTGCCTTCTCGTCTCCTGCTGAGTTACGGCAACCCCATGCATTTTTCATAGGGTTCTCTTAGGCAAGCAATACTCAGAGGTGGTTTTTCCAGTTCCTTCCTCCGAAACGGAGCCTGCAGTCCCCGACATTCGTTGGTGGTCTCCCACCTAAGCCCTAACCAACTAATTAACACCCCAAAATTAGAAAGGACTCTGTACCTTTAAGGCAGTGTTTCTCAACCTGGGGGTCAGGACCCCTGGGGGGATGACGAGAGGGTGTCAGAGGGGTCACCAAAGACCATCAGAAAACACAGTATTTTCTGATGGTCATGGGGATTCCATGTGGGAAGTTTGAGCCAATTCTATCATTGGTGGAGTTCAGAATGTTCTTTGATTGTAATGAACTATAAATCCCGGCAACTACAACTCCCAAATGTCAATGTCTATTTTCCCCAGACTCCACCAGTGTTCACATTTGGGCATATTGAGTATTCGTGCCAAGTTTGGTCCAGATCCATCATTGTTTGTGTGGGAAGTTTGCCCCAATTCTGTCGTCCGTGGGGTTAAATTCCATGGTTGGTGGAGTTCAGAATGTTCTTTGATTGTAATGAACTATAAATCCCAGTAACTACAGCTCCCAAATGTCAAGGTCTATTTTCCCCAGTGTTCACATTTGAGCATATTGAGTATCGATGCCAAGTTTGGTCCAGATCTATTATTGTTTGAGTCCACAGTGACTACGAATCCCAAATGTCAAGGTCTATTTCCCCCAAACTCCATCTGTGTTCATATTTGGGCATATGGAATATTCGTGCCAAGTTTGGTCCAGATCCATCATTGTTTGAGTCCACAGTGCTCTCTGGATGTAGGTGAACTACAACTCCCAAACTCAAGGTCAATGCCCACCAAACCCTTCCGAGTGTTTTCCGTTGGTCATGGGAGTTCTGTGTGCCAAGTTTGGTTCAAATCCATCGCTGGCAGAGTTCAGAATGTTATTTGATTGTAGGTGAACTATAAGTCCCGGCAACTACAGCTCCCAAATGTCAATGTCTATTTTTCCCTACATTTGAGCATATTGATTATCCATGCCAAGTTTGGTCCAGATCTATTATTGTTTGAGTCCACAATGCTCTCTGGATGTAGGTGAACTACAACTCCCAAACTCAAGGTCAATGCCCACCAAACCCTTCCAGTGTTTTGCGTTGGTCATGGGAGTTCTGTGTGCCAAGTTTGGTTCAAATCCATCGCTGGCAGAGTTCAGAATGCTCTTTGATTGTAGGTGAACTATAAGTCCCAGCAACTACAACTCCCAAATGACAAAATCAATCCTCCCCCAACCCCACTAGCATTCACATTTGGGCGTCTTGGGTATTTGTGCCCAGTTTGGTCCACTGAATGAAAATACATCCTGCATATCAGGTATTTACATAATAATAATAATAATAATAATAATAATAATAACAGCAACAACAACAACAACAAGGGACTCGGTGCGGCTTACATGAGGCCGAGCCCAAATACAAGAATACAAGCAATAATAGCAACAATACAAGCAATTAAAATAAAACATGGACAATAAAATAATGCAACATCAACAATAAGACCACACGATTAAGAACTATGGGAAGGCCAAATGTAAAATTAAAATTGAAAATAATGCTGGAACATGGGTGAAAAAGTGATGGGGCGTTTTTGGAAAACATACAAGCAGACCTAAAAAATGTAAAGTGCTTTGGAGGACAAAGTGCTATGGAAATCATTACTCTGGGAAGGCACAGTGGAACAACCACGTTTTCAGGCTCCTCCTAAAGACTGCCAGAGTCGGGGCCTGCCTGATGTCCTTAGGAAGTGAGTTCCAGAGTCGAGGGGCCACCACCGAGAAGGCCCTCTCCCTTGTCCCCACCAATCGTGCCTGCGATGCAGGTGGGATCGCGAGCAGGGCCTCTCCAGATGATCGAAGAGATTTATTTATTATTTATTTCTCGCACTTCTACCCTGCCCTTCTCAACCCCCGAGGGGGGACTCAGGGCAGCTTACAAAAGGCACAATTCGATGCCAGCACAACAAGAAGATAAAAATAAAACATATATAAACAGTAATTAAAACAATTAAAAACAATCCATTATACATCACAATCCCTAAAACCAATCTAGTGCTCAACGTTTGCCAGTTCAGAGTCCGTAAATTCAATTCCACATTGTCAAATCCATCAATTCTAGTCGTCGCTTGTCCTTTGTGTCTGCCAGATTACCCAAAGGCCTGGTCCCAAATCCATGTTTTTAATTTCCTTCTAAAAGAGAGGAGGGATGTCGATGACCTAATTTCCCTGGGGAGTGAATTCCACAGGTGAGGGGCCACCACCGAGAAGACCCTGCTCCTCGTCCCCACCAACCTCACTTGTGATAGAGGTGGGGCCGAGAGCAGGGCCTCCCCAGAAGATCTTAAACTCTGAGGCGGGACATAGAAGGAGATGTGTTCGGACAGATACGCTGGGCCGGAACCGTATAGGGTTTTGTAGGTCAAAACCAGCACTTTGAATTGTGCTCGGAACTGGATCGGCAGCCAGTGGACCTGACATGGTATGCTCCCTGTATGACGCTCCGGTAATTAATCTGGCTGCCGCCCACTGGACTAATTGAAGTTTCCGAACAGTCTTCAAAGGTAACCCCACGTAGAGTGCGTTGCAGTAATCTATTCGAGATGTAACAAGAGCGTGGACCACTGTGGCTAGATCAGACTTCCCAAGTTACAGGCGCAACTGGAGCGTGGGTTCGTGTGGGTTCATATACAGAGATGAGGTCACGCAGGTAGGTGGGTCCCAAACCGTTCAGGGCTTTGTAGGTAAGAACCTGCACCTTGAATTGGGGCCGGAAAATGAATGGCAACCAGTGGAGCTCCTTGAACAGGAGGGTTGACTGCTCCCTGTAAGGAGCCCCAGTTAACAACCTATAAATCAACCTGTTATGATTTATAACAGTAGTAAAATGACTGTTATCAAGTAGCAACGAAAATAATGTTATGGTTGGGGGCCACCACAACATGAGGAACTGCATTAGGAAGGCTGAGAACCACTGCTTTAAGGTATTTAGGCAGAAATGATCTCATCGGGAGACAGGTTTAATGTGGAAAGAGCTATCCAGATTCAGATTCAGGAGTATAGAAACAGCTTATTGAGTTTTTTAGAGCCTCGCCCCGTTCCCAAACCTTCCCCGAACGAGTGGTTCAGGCCACAATCAACTGGGCGGTGCGGACGCCCACGGAAGACAATTTCAGGAGGGAAACTGTAATTACATTTCCACCGCCGTCGCAGCCTATCCATTTGGAAAAGCAGTGGGCCGTGATGAAAAATTCAAGGAAGGGAACAGAAAGTGGTTTCACAAAGAGCCCTCTTTTTCTCTCCCCCAGGTAAGGGATTTCTCCACAAAACGGCACTAAATGGAAGCTAAACGTAGACCGAAAACTCTTTCTGCATCCAAGTTTAATCTGACTCCAAATCGCAAACACAGAGAAAGGAAAGAAAGAAGGGAAACTCTCTCCGCAAGAAAGTTTTCTCTCTCCTTCCCAACTTGGTCAAAGTTTAACCCATCTCCAAGGAAAAGGAAAATCAATTGGAGGAGAGGAAGACGTGCGGATGGAGAGCCCACCCTTCCTGAAACTCTAACGAAAAAGGAGAAGGCATGACCAGGAAGGAGTAAACGCACTCACCTCTGTCATTGCGGGACTTCCTGGAAAGGGGGAAGAACAAATCCCAAGGCAAAGGAGGGTGGGGTACGAGGCAAAAAGGACTTCAAAAGGGGAAATAGTCTGGATTCGAACAGGAAAAGTGTTCCGATCCGGAAGGTGGGGATTAGGTTTTCGTCTCCGCTCAGGGAGAGGAGAAAGTCGGTTGGTCTGTCCTCGTAGCAGACACTTGATCCTGCCGTCCGCATTCCCTCGACTACTACACAAGTTTCCTGACGTTGCAAGGCCAGAAGCGCCGCCCCTCCCGCCAGCACTCGGAGTTCAATGGCAGGGGAGAGGGCGGCTGCCTTGCTTTCCTACCGCAGAGTATCATTTGGGTTGTTGTAGGTTTTTTCAGGCTATATGGCCATGTTCTAGAGGCATTCTCTCCTGACATTTTGCCTGCATCTATGGCAAGCATCCTCAGAGGTAGTGAGGTCTCTTGGAACTAGGAAAAAGGGTTTATATATCTGTGGAATGTCCAGGGTGGGACAAAGAACTCTTGTCTATAGGAGCTAGGTGTGAATGTTTCAACTGACCACCTTGTTTAGCATTTGATGGCGGGACCGAGAGCAGGACGTCCCCAGAAGATCTTAGTTTCCTGAGTGTCCACTGGTAAATGCAGTAACACAGGAGGAGGAAGAGGAAGGAAAAAACACACACAAGCTCAGTCCTTCAATGGATCCTGTTGAGTAGCTAAGTAACTCTGGGTGTACATGAAGTGTTGGGAAGAGGCTGAATTTATTTCATTTTATTTATTTACCCTATTTATACCCTGCCTTCTCACAAAGGCATCACTGCCTCAGTCACCATATAATTTTAGAGTTATTTCAGTTTTTGGAGAAGGGATTGATTGATTGATTGATTGATTTATTTATTTGCAAACGTTCAATGCCACAGGCACACAACATAGAATGATAGAACCCTAGAGTTGGAAGAGACCTCATGGGCCATCCAGTCCAAGTCCATCCTGCCAAGAAGAAGGAAAACCACATTCAAAGCCTCCCCAACAGATGGCCATCCAGCCTTTGTTTAAAAGCCTCCGAAGAAGGAGCCTCCACCACACTCCGGGGCAGAGAGTTCCAAAGCTGAACAGCTCTCACAGTCAGGAAGTTCTTCCTCATGCTAAAAAACAGGAAAATCACATTCAAAGCCTCCCTGACAGATGGTCATCCAGCCTCTGTTTAAAAGCCTCTGAAGAAGGAGCCTCCACCACATTCTGGGGTAGAGATTTCCAGTGCTGACTAGACAGACACACACTTTCCAGAGGTTCAAATCTGGGGGGTGGGTGAGCTCCCATCTGCTGATTCCAGCTTCTCACGCAGAAACATGAGAGAAGCTTCCCATAGGATGGTAAAACATCTGGGCATCCCCAGGGCAACGTCCTTGCAGACTGACAATTTTCTCATACCAGAAGCAACTTGAAGTTTCTCAAGTCACACACACACATACACACATGCACACAAATAGTGAAACATATCTCCTTGGAATTGGCTACCTCTTAGCCTTGGGATGGGACATAGAAACCATATATGGTCCTACCAACAAGAAAGACAGATACAACCCATCGCTCTTTGGACATCTTTCCACATTAACAGGAACCTGGAATTGCAGCGGAGATAGCGTCATTGTCCCTCCTTCCAGCCTTTATCTGCAGGCAAACATGAAACCTCTTCCCATCTCACACACCTTCCCTCTTCCTATTTTTGCATTTTCTGCTGCATTGGGTCGATGTTAAGTCGGAAGGGGCATCTACTTCCCTGGCTCCACATCACCAGCGTTTCCCTTTACGCCAGTTGAAAAAGACACTGAGGCAGAGCCAACAAAACAGGGACTTTGGACCCTTCTGTCAACTTGCTCCCAGTTTCACTTGACGATGCTTCCAATCTTAGAAACAGGATTTAAATACACCAGAGGCGAGGCAAGGAGTGGCCTGGAGCTCTTCAGAGCCAACGAAAGCAAGGAGGAAAGAATCCAAGTATCTCTATTTAAAACATAAATGTCACCCAGTCCCTTCCAGCTAGTTGCCCGGACTGGATTGAAGAACTTACTCATTTACAACATGCAAACAGGTTTGTAATCAGTAAGAAACTATGCGTGCTATATCAAAAGCAAAATATATAAAAATGAAAAATAAAATCTATATAAATAAAAATGTAATGTTCGTTTGTGGGATTAACATAAGTAAAAAACCACTGGACGAAGTGATACCAAATTTGGACACAATATACCTATCAGACCAACGAGTGTCCATTATCCCCTAAAACACACACCTATACATATACACATACATGCACACATATATACCCACAAATATGCATATAGACAAGCACACATACGCACATATAAACACACAAATATATACCCACACACACACATATATACACCCCAATATACAGTATATATGCAAACACACACATATATATATACACACACATATATATATGCACAAGCACACACAAATATATATATATATATATATATATATATATATATATATATATACACATACATACACATATATATGTATACACAAATGCCCACATACATACACACATACATATACACATGCAAACACATACACATATACCCATGTACACATACACATACATGCACACACACATATATAGACACTAATATGCATATAGACAAACACACACCTATACATAATATACATACACACACATATAAACACACAAATATATACTCATACACACACACACTCATATACACCCACATATACAGTATATATGCAAACACACATATATACACATATACACAAATATATACACACACATAAATGCATGCATATACACACACAAAACACATATACACAAACTGGGCCACGTCTGGGGAGGCCCTGCTCTCGGTCCTGTCTCCTTCACAGATGCGATTGGCAGGAACGAGAGACAGGGCCTTCTCAGCGGTGGCCCCTGGGCTATGGAATGCCCTCCCTAGGGATATCAGATCAGCACCCTCCCTCCCAATATTTCGAAAAAGAGTTAAAACCTGGCTCTTTGAATAAAATTTTGCAAGCATTTGCAAATGCAAATTATTAAAATCTACAGAACGATGTGACGGGAAAATGATTTTAATAATGAGACACTGAGGACTTGTGTTTTATGGCTTTTATTGTTTCTACTGCTTTTATATGGTCTATATTATATGTTAATGCTTTAAATTATATTTCATGTTGTTGGTGGCATTGATTGCTGATTGTAAACCGCCTTGAGTCACTTTCAGGCTAAGAGAGGCAGTTATTGTTTATATGTGATTTATTTTAATTTATTGCATCGTATGGTTTTGTTTATTGCTTTCTTGTTTTATTGATGTGTTGTTGGGCTTGGCCTCATGTAAGCCGCACCGAGTCCCTTGGGGAGATGGTGGCGGGGTATAAATAAAGTATTATTATTATTATTATTATTATTATTATTATTATTATTATTATTGAGTCCACAGTGGTCTCTGGATGTAGGAGAACTACAACTCCAAAACTCAAGGTCAATGCCCACCAAACCCTATGGTAAATAAATAAATAAATATTAAAGGTAAAGGTAAAGGTTTCCCCCAACATTAAGTCCAGTCATGTCCGACTCTGGGGGTTGGTGCTCATCTCCATTTCTGAACCAACGAGCCAGCATTGTTTGTAGACGCCTCCAAGGTCGTGTGGCCAGCATGACTTCATGGACGGCCTTTACCTTCCCGTCGGAGCAGTACCTATAGATCTACCCACATTTGCATTTTTCGAACTGATAGGTTGGCAGAAGCTGGGGCTAACAGTGGGAGCTCACCCCAATCCCTGGATTCAAATCGACAACCTTTCATTCAGCAAGTTCAGTAGCTCAGCGGTTTAAACTGCTGCACCACTGGGGGCTTCAGTACTGCATGCAGTGCCGTTAGCTTCCTGCCGGAGCAGTACCTGTAGATCTACTCACGTTTGCATGTGTTCGAACTGATAGGTTGACAGAAGTTGGGGCTAACAGTGCGAGCTCACCCCACTCCCTGGATTCAAATCAGCAACCTTTCAGTCAGCAAGTTCAGCAGCTCAGCGATTCAACCCGCTGCACCACTGGGGGCTTCAGTACTTATTATTATTACAAGATATGAAATCTGGAGCTTGGCAGCCAGAGAGTGCTTCTGGAGGGCGCATAATGTTCCGGAGAATCTACGCGGAAACATTATCTTTGGAAAAAGTATTGTATTTTTAGCACCGTCTTGCTGGCGCTTCGGAGCCGAAGGATGTTATCTTTTGGCAGAGAGAAAAATGGTCCCTAGGTTTGGAAGAAAACAAGCGAAGGTGCCTCCGTGTGCAAAGATCCTCTCTGCTCCGTGTTCTGGCAGCGGAGGAGCTGAGCTCTCAACCCACGCCACTCTAAGTCCCAAAACTTTTCATACACATTTATTAAAACCTACAGAAGGGATGTGGTTTTGGATGGTACAAACGGTTTATATCCCAAGTTAAAAGAGGCACAAATTCCTCTAAGCCCCAAGACGAGGCTTGAAATGTGTCCGGATTTGGAAGGGTTTACACACAAACACAGTCATGACTCAAAGCTCTTGAGATTCCCATGCTATTGTTTCCCATTGCAATGGGAAGTACGGAGGTTGTGTTCCAGCATGATTTTGCAGAAGAGGAAGGGGTTAAGAGAAGCCAGGGAAAAGCAGAGCCAGGACGGCCCCAAGATTTCCGCCTCCAGCCAATGAGGCAAAGAGGTTGGAAACAAAACCAGCCTATCCAGCAAGGCATGTCTTCCTGATTCGGAGGAGGGAAGAGAGGGGAAAGGTCAAGGTAGGGTGGATCCCGAAATGCAGAAAGGTGGAAGGAAACACTGAGGAGATGCCACTCGCGGTGGATATCACAGCAAATGGCACCTCACACACACACCCAACACGGGCTGAAAATGCTGAATGCTCAGAATGCTCCTGTTTGATTTCCACAGGGGAAAAAAAATATTAGAAATCATAGAATCAAAGAATCCAAGAATTGGAAGAGACCTCCTGGGCCATCCAGTCCAACCCCCTGCGAAGAAGCAGAAATATTGCATTCAAATCACCCCTGACAGATGGCCATCCAGCCTCTGTTTAAAAGCCTCCAAAGGAGCCTCCGCCACACTCTGGGGCAGAGAGTTCCACTGCTGAACGGCTCTCACAGTCAGGAAGTTCTCCCTAATGTTCAGATGGAATCTCCTCTCTTGTAGTTTGAAGCCATTGTTCCATTGCATCCTAGTCTCCAAGGAAGCAGAAAACAAGCTTGCTCCCTCCTCCTCCCTGTGGCTTCCTCTCACATATTTATACATGGCTATCATATCTCCTCTCAGCCTTCTCTTCTTCAGGCTAAACATGCCCAGCTCCTTAAGCCACTCCTCATAGGGCTTGTTCTCCAGACCCTTGATCATTTTAGTCGCCCTCCTCTGGACACATTCCAGCTTGTCAATATCTCTCTTGAATTGTGGTGCCCAGAATTGGACACAATATTCCAGGTGTGGTCTAACCGAAACAGAATAGAGCATAGGTAGAATTACTTCCCTAAATCTATTTCGCTCTCCATGCCCAGTGGCACATTGGTGTGGATCTCCATTCTAAATTTCACTCACAAAAATGTTGTGCAAGTACAAAACACACAACTGAAGCAAGTCAGTATCCTCCACTTGCTTTCTTGGAAAGTAAATGCTTCCAAGGACGCCTCATCCAACTTGGTGGGCATTGACCTTCAGTTTTGGAGTTGTAGTTCACCTACATCCAGAGAGCACTGTGGACTCAAACAATGACGGATTTGGAACAAACTTGGCATGAATATTCCAAATGCCCAAATATGATCACAGATGGAGTTTGGGGGAAATAGACCTTGACATTTGGGAGTTGTAGTCACTGGGATTCACAGTTCATCTACAATCAAAGAGCATTCTTAACCCCGCGAATGACAAAATCAGGGCAAACTTTCCACACATAACCCCCATGCCCAACAGAAAATACTTAAGGCCACCTAATCCAACTCCCTTCACCAGTGCAAGAAAATGTCATCAGACCCCTCCTGACAAAGAGCCATCCAGCCATAGATATAGATAAATATATTTAACTTTCACACTCACAGATATACTGTAGTATCATAGATTTTGAAAGGGACCCCTAAAGAAGAACAATTATATGTTGAATGTTCCAGAGTGGGCAAACCAGACAATCACCACATTAACACTGACAAAGAAACAGCAAGAAATACTGTTTACCCACAAGCATAAAAAAATTACATATATTATAAACCATTACTTTATTTTCCAGATCACCAGACTGGGCCACAGCAACGTCTGGCAGGGCATGGCTAGACTATATAAATAAAAATGTAATGTTCGTTTGTGGGATTAACAGAACTCAAAAACCACTGCATGAATCGACACCAGGCTAACGAGTGACCATCACTCATAAAAACACCGAAAAACACAGAGGAAGAGACTTAAAAGGCTAAAAAACAAAGAATACATTACAACACAAGCGCAAAACCACATATTCACACAAATACACATATATACACAAATACACACACAAAAAACACATATACACAGACTGGGCCACAGCAACGCATGGCAGGTGACAGCTAGTTCTTTATAACAGTAATAGGTAAAGGTAAAGGTTTTCTCCTGACATTAAGTCTAGTCGCACCCGCCTCTGGGTGTTGGTGCTCATCTCCATTCCTAAGCCGAAGAGCTGGCGTTATCCGTAGACACCTCCAAGGTCATGTGCCTGGCATGACTGCATGGAGTGCCCTTACCTTCCCACTGGAGCAGTATTAATCTATTCACATTTGCATGTTTTTGAACTGCTAGGTTGGCAGAAGCTGGGGGTGATAGCAGAAGCTCACGCCACTCCCCGGATTCGAACCTGTGACCTTTCAGTCAACAAGTTTGGCAGCTCAGTGCTGTAACCCACTGCACCACCGGGGTCTCCCAATAATAATAATAATAATAATAATAATAATAATAATAATAATAATTTTACTTATATTCCACTCTGTCTCCCCGAGGGGACTCAGGGCGGATTCCAAACATAAAAGGCAAACATTCAATGCCCGATACACCCATACTAACTAAATTTAAATAACCCAACATATAAACACGAATTATAACTTAACAACTAAAATTAAATAAAAAAACACAGCCAGTTATAATAGACATAAGACAAAACATCAAATCAAAACAATAATTTCTCATTTCCTTGGGGCAAATTGATTAATCATTGCTCTCAAGATATCTATTGAGCTGGTGGGGTGAGCAGGACACGGATACGGATGGTAACGATTAATCAGAGGTATAATGGTAGTATTACCAACTACTATTCCTCCTCCTCGTAAGCCAGTGAGCAAAGGTATGTCTTCAGTTGTTTCTTGAAAGCAGGGAGGGAACCCAAAACTATATTCTGGAACCCAAAACTGTCTAAATGGGTGATGCCTTAGTTTCTTGTTAGTTCAATTAACATGTACTTTGTTTCATGCACAAACTTAATACAACGGTTGTGTGAAGTTATATTTAGGCTATGTGCCTATGAGATATAAAATGAATTTTGTGTTTGGACCCCTGGGTCCCACCTCAACCATATCTCATTATGTACACAATAGGAAAATACAAGTATTCCAAAATATTTTTAAAATCCAATACACTTTTGGTCCCAAACATTTTGGATAAGAGATGTTCAACCTGTAACCTGTTTTTCCTCCATAGATGCCTTACACTGTACAATGACACTTGTAACCTGAACCAGCTCCACTAACCTTTCAGCCTTTAGTCATTCCCAAAAGAGAGAGTTAGTCAGCTGAAACTTTCTGGGAAGTTAGCAGGCTCTCTATTCTGCCTGACTCAGGGCTCTGCATTGCCACACAATGAGTCAATTTCCACACATCCCAGCAGGGCTCGGAAACTAGTATATCTATCTGTTCCCTTCCTAGCAGGGCTCATTCCCAGTGCCAGATGGTCCAGAGTGGTCCAGAGCACACCCTGATTGCTTCTCGTGGAATGGGCATCAGTGCCTCTTTGAAGCACAATCCAATTTGCTGCTAAGTCAGTTGTAGTCTTCCCAGAACAGGCAGAGATCAAGATAGGAAGCCGCAACACACATTCACACCAGACACCCCAAAAAGAACCACTGAGTTTCTATGATGCCTGACACAATGGAATATATGTTCTTAAATCAGGCGACGAGGTCCCTTTAACGCAGTGATTCCCAAACTTTGGACATCTAGGTGTTTTGGACTTCAACTCCCAGAAACCTCAGCTGATTTAGCCAACAATCAGGTGTCTTCTTGTGGACAGAAAAGGCAGGGTATAAAGAAACATAATAATAAATAATAATTCTGCAAATTGAAGTCCTCAGCACTTGGAAGCCTAGAATTTGGGAAGCAGGTCCAATTCTATGTTCAAAGTGCTGCTGCATCCACTAGCCAAAAGCCTGGTTCCAAAACCACAATTTTAGTTTTTTCTGGAAGGAAAGGAGGGAGGATGCCGATATAATCTCGCTGGGCAGCGAATTTCACAAGGCGGGGTCATCACCGAGAAGGCCCTGTCCCTCGTCCCACCAGACGCGTTTGCGGGGTGGAACCGAGAGCAGGGCCTCCTCAGCAGATCTTGGACTACGAGGTGGAGCGTAGAGGGAGATATGTTTGGATAAGTAAGCTGGGCCAGAACTATATGGGCTTTATAGGCCAAGACCAGCGCTTTGAATTGTGCTCGGAAGTTTCCTGTATATATGCATGTGTTTTTGTGATGTTTAGAAACCATCACTTTCATAGGGTTCTCTTAAGCAAGAAATTCTGCCCTCCTTGTGAAGGGAACTCACATGGGGCCAATACTGAAAAGGTCTTGAGTTAGTTATACCTCTACCAAGTGTACTATTGATCATGGTGAGATGAGAAAGGGGTTCTTCTTGATGATCTCAGGATCCAGGCAAGCTCATATTAGGTGAGTGAGTAGGTGCACAGCATGATATTTTGTACCCCTCAACGTTTTCTGCCAATGGAGTTCGTGCCCTCCAAATAGGATGTTCAGCCTCACAACTCTGTGTGTTTTTATAAGTTCCATATAAACTTCCTGCTCCTATTTTATCTCATTATAGTTTGTTAACTGTTTTTTATCCTGAATATGTGGCCCGCCCATTGTCTTCATTACCGTGATTGTGTTTACTGGAATGTTTATTTGTTTATTTTAATTGTCATTTTGTTGTTGTTGTTGTTGTTTGTTGTATATGTTTTGATTTTATTGCTGTATTATGTTTTGATTTTATTGCTGTATTATGTTGTCCGGGCTTGGCCCCATGTAAGCCGCTCCGAGTCCCCATCCAGGAGATGGTGACGGGGTAGAAATAAAGTTTATTTATTATTATTAGTAGTAGCAGTATTATGAAGATGATGATGATGTTTATTTATATCCCACTTTCTCTCTCCACAAGGAGACTCAAAGAGGCTAACAGATAAGCCAAACAGCCTGTATCTATCTGATTTGGATAGAGTTAGGGTTGACTGCTCTAGCTGAAGGTCAGCTGTGACCAGCAGTGCTGCAGAATTCGAGGAGGCACAAGTGGAGGGTAAAAGAGAGAAACGTGCCAGGAGGAAGGCGTGTCAAGCCAACCCCGACCGGGACCGCCTTCCACCTGGAAACCAATGCCTTCACTGTGGGAGAAGATGCGGGTCAAGAATAGGGCTCCACAGCCACCTACAAACCCACAAAAATAGTCATCAAGGAAGACCATCTTACTCGTCCAGCGAGGGATCGTCTAAGTAAGTAAGTAAGTAAGGGTTAGGGTTACAGAACTGGAAGAGACTCCAAGGGCCATCCAGTCCACCCCCTTGCAAGAATACACACTCAAAACAGCAATCTAGTCTCTGATAAGACAGCCATCTAGGCTCTGTTTCAAAACCTCCAAAGAAGACTCCACCAGACTCCCAAGTAGCAATGTCAAACTCCCAAATTAAACAGCTATAACCATCAGGACATTCTTCCAAATGGTGAGGTGGAATCTCTTTGTAATTTGGACCTGGCCACTCCATTGTGTCCTAGTCCCCGGAGCAGCCCCTTCCTCAATATGTTGTTGATGTTCATTCGTTCAGTCATTTCCGACTCTTCGTGACCTCATGGACCAGCCCAGGCCAGAGCTCCCTGTCGGCCGTCACCACCCCAGCTCCTTCAAGGTCTATACACTCACTTCAAGGATACCATCCATCCATCTTGCCCTTGGTCGGCCCCTCTTCCTTTTTCCTTCCATTTTCACCAGCATCATTCCCTTCTCTAGGCTTTGCTGTTTTCTCATGATGTGGCCAAAGGACTCCATCTTGGCCTCTACTATCCTTCCCTCCAATAAGCAGTCAGGCTTTCTTTCCTGAAGTATAGACTGGTTGGATCTTCTCACGGTCCAAGGCACTCTCAGCACTTTCCTCCAACACCACAGTTCAAAAGCATCTCTCTTCCTTCGCTCAGCCTTCCCTAAGGTCCAGCTCTCACATCCGTAGGTGACTACGGGGAATACCATTGCTTTGACTCTGGGGATCTTTGTTGCCTATGTGATGTCTCTACTCTTCACTCTTTGATCAAGATTGGTCCTTGCTCTCCTCCCAAGAAGGGAATGTCTTCTGATTTCCTGACTACAGTCTGCGTCTGCAGTCATCTTTGCACCTAGAAATACAAATCCTGTCACTGCCTCCATGTTTTCTCCCTCTATTTCCCAGTTGTCAGTCATTCTTGTTGCCATAATCTTGGGGTTTTTTTATGTTTAACTGCAACCCAGCTTTTGCGCTTTCTTCTTTCACCTTGATTAGAAGGCTCCTCAGCTCCTCCTAGCTTTCCGCCATCAAAGTGGTATCATCTGCATATCTAAGGTTGTTAATGTTTCTTCCAGCAATTTTCACCCCAGCCGTGCATTCCTCAAGCCCTGCACAACGCATGATGAGTTCTGCGTACAAGTTGAATAGGTTGGGGGAGAGGATACAGCCCTGCCATACGTCTTTCCCCATCTTGAATTAGTCTGTTGTTCCATGGTCAGTTCTTACTGTTGCCTCAATATGACACCGTTTCAATTATCTAAAGCTGGCTCTCAGGTCCCCCTTCCAAGCTTCTCTTCTCCAAGCTAAACCTATCCAGCTCCTTAAACCATTCCTCTGGGGGATCCACGGTTTCCAGGTCTTTGGCCATTTTGGTCCCCCTTCTCTGGAAACACTTCAATTTGCCAATATCTTTTATATGTCAGCACTTTGAACCCTGACCAGAAGAGCCGGTGGAGTTGTTGCAACTGCATAGTTGTCATAACCCTTTCAGGGGGTTGAATTCCATGTCTTTTTTGCCCCTACGTTGCCTTTCTGGACTTACTGAAGCATTCCCGGTGACATGGTGCATTGCATTAAAGCCTATCCTAATTAAAAATTGAAGCCAATTAAAAGGTACTAAATGGCAGCAAACCCTACAAGAAGGATATAGGTCATGTGGCAGACCCCGATCCAGCTGGAAGCCAAGCTGTCTCATCACTTCTCGGCTGCGGAGGAGACGGCTGATAGAAAGGGCTTCAAACCCAAAGCCTTCTATGGCCAAGTGGCTTGATTTCAATCGCTCTCCGTTCAAAGATGAACCAGAGCCAGTCTCTTAAGGCAAAAATATATCGACAACGAAGCTCTGCAACACTACAGGAACCTGGACAAAAGCCCCGACAACGTAGATTTAAGTAATAAATCTGTCGCAATGAAATCAAAATCCCTTTTCATTTCTGTGTAATCAATCTCCGTCTCCCGATGGCCTCCACGAGGAATTTGCCGTAATGATGATTTTAATGCGGCCTGGCAGCAGACTGTGCTGCCAGCGCTAATTGAGGCTTTGTTTTTAATACACTATCCTTTTATTGAGTAACAAACTCTAGACTGTTGGATACTTCTGAGAGCAGGAAGGAATGGAGGGGCTAAACAGATAACTCTGGAAGGTTACTCCTTTAATGCAAAGAGTAATTGTTGCAAACCGTCAAGTAGATACAACCTATGGATGAGAGGCCTCCAAGGGAGCATCTACACTGCAGAATGGATGCAGTTTGGACCCACTTTAATGCTAGGGATGGGGAACCATGAGAGTTGTATTCTGGTGAGTCACCAGAGGAAGGCAAAGGACCTTGCAAAACTACAACTCACAGGATTCCCGTGGTTGAATCCACCCACCTATAAGGCAGTCTCCCTTTTTGCAATTGAATTCTTGTAGTTTTACATAGTCTTTTGCCTTTCGTACTCAAGAGTGCCAGTCAGCTGACTGGAACAACCTGGGGATCACAACCAGATACAGTGAAGACATCTGCCTTTGTGCTATGCTACTCTGCTGCTGAGTATGCATGCCCAGTGTGGAACACATCTCACCACACTAAAACAGTGGATATGGCTCTTAATGAGACATGCCGTATTATCACGGGGTGCCTGCGCCCTACACCACTGGAGAAATTACACTGCTTATCCGGTATTGCACCACCTGACATCCGCCAGGAGGTAGCAGCCGATAGTGAAAGGACCAAGGCAGTGACATCTCCAGCTCATCCCCTGTTTGGGTATCAGCCAGCACGTCAACGACTTAAATCAAGACATATTTTTCTAAGATCTACAGAGACACTCGCTGGAACACCTCAGCAAGCAAGAGTCCAAAAGTGGCAGGCTCAAACCCAGAACCTCAACCAATGGCTGATACAAATGATAGACTCCCCCCTGGGCACACAGAAGACGGGGTGACTTGGAAGGCGCTGAACAGACTGCGCTCTGGCACCACGAGATGCAGAGCCAACCTCAAGAAATGGGGCTACAAAGTGGAGTCCACGACATGCGAGTGTGGAGAAGAGCAAACCACTGACCACCTATTACAATGCAGCCTGAGCCCTGCCACATGCACAAGGGAGGACCTCCTTGCAGCAACACCAGAGGCACTCCAAGCGGCCAGCTACTGGTCAAAGGACATTTAATATAATGCCAAGTTTTTGAACTTTGTGGTATTTTTAAATACATTACAACTGTTCCCTTGGTTTGCTTCTGATGCAATAAATAAATAAATAACCCAAGAGTGCAAACTACAACTCCCAGGATTCTGTAGCACAGAGCTATGACAGTTCAAGGGGTGTCAAAGTGCATCTGTTTGGCAGTGTAGATGCACCCAGATTCAACTTAGCAACTTGGCTTCTAAGGAGAGACTTGCTCTTGGAGCCATGTTATTTTTTATCCAATGATGTTTGAGAGATGTACATCCATGGAACATAAAACAAACACAATATGAAAACACAGCTAAGACAAGCATAGAATCATAGAATCAAAGAGTTGGAAGAGACCTCATGGGCCATCCAGTCCAACCCCATTCTGCCAAGAAGCAGGAATATTGCATTCAAAGCCTGCATCAGTTCAAGTCTGCATCAATAGGAGCATAGTGTCTAGGTGCAGGGAAGTAATGCTACCCCTCTATTCTGCTTTGGTTAGACCACACCTGGAATATTGTGTCCAATTCTGGGCACCACAATTGAAGAGAGATATTGACAAGCTGGAATGTGTCCAGAGGAGGGCGACTCAAATGATCAAGGGTCTGAAGAACAAGCCCTATGAGGAGCGGCTTAAGGAGCTGGGCATGTTTAGCCTGAAGAAGAGAAGGCTGAGAGGAGATATGATAGCCATGTATAAATATGTGAGAGAAAGCCACAGGAAGGAGGAGGGAGCAAGCTTGTTTTCTGCTTCCCTGGAGACTAGGACGCAATGGAACAATGGCTTCAAACTACAAGAGAGGAGATTCCATCTGAGGAAGAACTTCCTGACTGTGAGAGCCGTTCAGCAGTGGAACTCTCTGCCCCGAAGTGTGGTGGAGGCTCCTTCTTTGGAGACTTTTAAACAGAGGCTGGATGGCCATCTGTCAGGGGTGATTTGAATGCAATATTCCTGCTTCTTGGCAGAATGGGGTTGGACTGGATGGCCCATGAGGTCTCTTCCAACTCTCTGATTCTTTGATTCTATGAAATCACCCCTGACAGATGGCCATTCAGTCTCTGTTTAAAAGCTTCCAAAGAAGGAGCCTCCACACCACTAAGCAAATAAGTATCTCTACAAAGCTAAGGATGCAATTCTCCTTTTCTCGTCCCGATTTAACGGTTCGATGTGCAACCTGCAAAAATTAAATCAAAAGACAGGCTTACCTTCCGTTCAGGATTATGACGAAAAATAGTGGTCCCAACGTTTGCAGTGGCCACATTGGACACAGAGAGGGATTTATAAACAGCCGAAACGAGAGCAACACAATTTCTGGCGCTGTGGAGCTAATCAGGCAATGAAAGCATTTCAGGACATAGAAAAGAGCGGGGGAGAAAAGGGGGGAGAGTTCGGAAAAATGCTCTTTCCCCCTCCAGGTTGTTTGCAGGCAACCGAGGCTTAATTTGCTCTCCCCAGCTGTTTTCCCGGCTTGCTTTGCCCCACGATGGCTCTCAAAATCCAGCAAAGAGACAGAGAATTCGTCCACGCAACCTATCAAGGGGGGCTTCCCATTGAGAGGCCGCTTGCTCCTAAATCTATGTCCGACGCAATAGTGTTATTCAGCAACCAGGTTGAACACATCAAGAGACATTGCAATTCGTATCCATCAGCTCCCCGTTGGGCCAGCTGTTCCCGATAGCTTTGGGCAAAGATGTATCTGGCACCAGGGAAAATAAAGCAGATAAGAAGGGAAGAGATTTGGAATTAAGCACCGAAAAGCAGCCACCAACCGCCAAGGAAGATCTCAGTATTCCCCGCAGGGGAAAAAGGATTCTCAACTGCACATTTCTTTAGAGCACTATTTAATCCTCAACCCTCCTAAAAAGCCAAGGATGGAAGGTGGAGCTGGGATCTTTCCGCTTAAGCCTCCGTTCCCAAAAGGGATTCGTGCCGGTTTGTGAACATCGGACGTGACAAGTGCAAAAAGGCCATTTATTGCTATCTCAATCCGGTTGTTTCGTATTCCCTCGGCCACAGCTTGATCCAGACTCAACTGTGACTAATGAACCTGCAAATGGACTATGAGGGGAATAAATAAATGCAAGGAAGTACGCAAGAGGGAAGGCTCCAAAGGGCTCTACCGTTCCAGACACATGGGTATTTTACACACAGCTCCTTTCATTTGAAAAATATTTGGTGGAAAGCATCTTAAGCTGCCTCCCTCACTCTGGTATACGGCATCATCACCATCATCATCACATAATTATAATTATTTGATTTTACCCTCTTTCCGTATGAATAGAGCTGGGGGGAAAGAGCCACACATAATACAAGTTAAGAAGACATAACCACTCAGAATACAATAATAATAATTTACAGAAAACCCACACACGCAGATAGATATCTACATAAAAACTCCAACCATCACCCAAGTCAAGCACAATTAAAGCATAGAATCATAGAATCAAAGAGTTGGAAGAGACCTCATGGGCCATCCAGTCCAACCCCATTCTGCCAAAAAGCAGGAATATTGCATTCAAAGCCTGCATCAATTCAAGCCTGCATCAATAGGAGCATAGTATCTAGATCTAAGGAAGTAATGCTACCCCTCTATTCTGCTTTGGTGAGACCACACCTGGAATATTGTGTCCAATTCTGGGCACCACAATTCAAGAGAGATAGTGACAAGCTGGAATGTGTCCAGAGGAGAGCGACTAAAATGATCAAGGGTCTGGAGAACAAGCCCCATGAGGAGCGGCTCAAGGAGCTGGGCATGTTCAGCCCGAAGAAGAGAAGGTCGAGAGGGGACATAACAGCCATGTACAAATATGTGAGAGGAAGCCACAGGGAGGAGGGAGCAAGCCTGTCTACTGCTTCCCTGGAGACTATGCTAATAATATAATATATTGTATTTACTTTTTATTTGTAATCTGCTCTGAGCACAATATTGATATTATATCTTACACTGTACTATAACATTATACTGTAATATTATTAGTAATATTACATTATATCTATCTATATATTTATAAATGCTCTGTGCATAATGAGTACCTTAAAAACAAAAGAACCAATGAATGAAATCATACCAAATTTGGAAAGAAAACGTCTCACTATACAAGGAGTGACCATCACTCAAAAAAAAATATGATTTTGTCATTTGGGAGTTGTAGTTGCTGGGATTTATAGTTCACCTACAATCAAAGAGCATTCTGAACTCCACCAATGGTGGAATTGAACCAAACTTGGAACACAGGGGTGCGAAGGGCGGCATATAAATGTTGTAAATAAATAAATAATAAATAAATAGGTCATGTGGCCAGCATGACTGCATGGAGCACCGTTACCTTCCTGCAGAAGTGGGACCTACTTATCTACTCACATTTGCATGTTTTCGAACTGCTAGGTTGGCAGAAGCTGGGGCTAACAGTGGGCGCTCACCTCGTTACCTGGATTTGAACTGCCAAACTTTCAGTGCCAATGGTATGTGTGTGTGTGTGTGTGTGTGTATATATATATATATATACACATATACACACACACACACACACACACACACACACACACGTTTAAAATATGAATGCCACTCCTGGAATTTCACATAATTCCCCCGAACCACCCTCTGCCTATCTCTGTTCTAAGTACTTAGGTCTTAAAGCTCTGACAAGAACGCCTTCCTTCTTGCGAGCGATTTCATTCGGCCATTCCAGCCTCCCGCACAGGTCCACCACCCACACGTTCTTTTCATCAGTCAAACCGGGATGGGAAAGAAGGGGGGGGGGAAGAGATAAGGACTTTCCGAGGACGTTAATGACCAGATGGTGAGGAGTCACAGGCGCCCCTTCCTCGCATTCCTCAAGCGGCTTCTTCCCCTCCGGTCCCACAGAGATATATCTGACACCAAAGGATCCGAACCTGTGCATTTCATGAAGAATTACAGCTGTCAGAAGAAGAAGACAACCCAAAGCAAAACAGAAGACCTCTTAAAGGGGAAATCACTGTCTACATAATTCACCCCTCGTTCTGTTTCTTTTTGAAATGGGAAGACAAAGACTGGTGGAAAGGGCATCACAGACAGCGATCCAGATGCAACTTACTTAGGCGATCCCTCGTTGTCCAAGTAGGATAATCCTCCAGGGTGGGTCCATAGATGACTGTGGAGCCCTATTCTTGACCTGCATCTTCTTCCAGAGTGAGGGCATCCGTTTCCAGGTGGAAGGCGGTCCAGGTCAGGTTTGGCTTGAAGCACCTTCCTCTTGGCACGTTTCTCTCTTTCACCCTCTTCAAATTCTACAGCACTGCTGGTCACAGCTGACCTCCAGCTGGAGCGCTCAAGGGCCAGGGCTTCCCAGTTCTCCGTGTCTATGCCAGAGTTTTTAAACCCATCTTTCAATCTCTTTTCCTGTCCACCAACATTTTGTTTTCCGTTCTTGAGTTCGGAGTAGAGCAACTGCTTTGGAAGACAGTGGTCGGGCATCCGGACAACGTAGCCGGTCCAGCGGAGTTGATGGCGGAGGACCATCGCTTCAATGCTGGTGGTCTTTGCTTCTTCCAGCACACTGACATTTGTCCACTTGTCTTCCCAAGAGATTTGCAGGATTTTCCGGAGGCAGCGCTGATGGAATCATTCCAGGAGTTGCATGTGACGTCTGTAGACAGTCCACGTTTCGCAGGCATATAGCAGGGTTGGGAGGACAATAGCCTTGGTATCCCTACGGATGTCCCAGTCCTCAAACACTCTCTGCTTCATTTGGAAAAATGCTGCACTCGCAGAGCTCAGGCGGTGTTGTATTTTATGGGCAACTGGGCTGCCCATAAAACCAAAAAAGCCAACATACACCCATGGGGTCTAGCAGAAAATGGTCTCATCATCAGAAAGTTCAGCCTAAACACCCCCATCCCCAAAACAGTCATGAAGTATCTGGCAACAAAAGCAATACAAGCCATCAAATCAAATCAAATGTCCTTTCTCCAATTGCAGCCACAAAGAGATCTGGGTCTCTTTCTGTCCTGTGTGAGGCCTACGGGCAAAACATGTCAAGATGAGCAAAATTAGATCTTATTGCCTTGAGTTGGAGACTATATTCTCAGAAAACTGGGGGACTTAGCCTAGGTATGAACTTGAGAAGGATACACACACACAGAGTATGTGTATGTAGATAAAAATTTTATTTCTATAGATTAAAACCACATATATACACAGATATATACACACACTAGCTGTCCCCTGCCACATACTGCTGTGGCCCAGTCTGTGTATATGTGTTTAGTGTGTGTGTATATGCGTATATGTGTGTGTGCATATCTGTGTATATATGTGGTTTTGCGCATGCTTTGTAATCTATATAAATAAAAATGTAATGTTCATTTGTGGGATTAACAGAACTCAAAAACCACTGGACGAATTGTCGCCAAATTTGGACACAAGACACCTACTAACACAAGGAGTGACCATCAGTCAAAAAAAATGATTTTGTCATATGGGAGTTGTAGTTGCTCAGATTTATAGTTTGTTTACAACAAAGAGTCCCCCCCAGGGGTGAAAAAGGTGGTATATAAATACTGTAAATAAAAGAGTATTCTGAACACCACCAATGATGGAATTGAACCAAACGTGGCACACAAGACTCCCATGACCAACAGAAAACACTAGAAGGGTTTGGTGGGTATTGACCTTGAGTTTGGGAGCTGTAGTTCACCTACATCCAGAGAGCACTGTGGACTCAAACAATGATGGATATGGACCAAACTTGGCACAAATATTCCATATGCCCAAATATAAACACAGATGGAGTTTGGGGGAAATATACTTAGACATTTGGGATTTGTAGTTAATGGGATTTATAGTTCACCTATAATCAAAGAGCCTGCTGAACCCCACCAACGACAGAACACAGAACCCCATACTTAAGGCCATTCAGTCCAACTCTCTTCACCAGGGCAAGAAAATGTAATCAAAGCCCATCTGACAAAGAGCCGTCCAGCCATATAGATTGATATGATCCACACACACAGTATCATAGATTTGAAAGGGACCCCTAAAGAAGGACAATTATATGTTGCCTGTTACAGAGTGGACAAACCAGACAATCTCCACATCAACACTAATAAAGAAACAGCAAGAAATACTGTTTACCCACAAGCATCAAGACATTACATATATTAGAAAACAACACTTTCTAATTACTTTATTTTCCAGACCACCAGACTGGGGCACAGCAACATGTGGCAGGGAACAGCTAGTGTATTTATATAAATATATTTTTGGCTTTTTAAAGTCTCTTCCGCTGTGTTTTTCGGTGTTTTTATGAGTGATGGTCACTTGTTGGCCTGATAGGTGTATTGTATCCAAATTTGGTGTCTATTTGTCCAGTGGTTTTTGAGTTACATTAATCCCACAAACTAATATTACATTTTTATTTATGCGCAGGACCGAAAGGCTGGCTTTCTTTGAAGGCGAGCAATTCCTCATTCATCCAATTCCCTTTATTTTTACCCAATGCAGAGAGCCAGCTCTGGAATTTGCTGCGGCAGGATCGAAAAAAGTGCTTTTGTCACTTGGCAATAACAAGACGAAAACTAAGGGGCAAATAGGACAACGGTGAGCTCATCCTCCTGGATGCTTTGGATTCAGGATGCACCAAGAATAAACAACTTCCTTACATAAATAATATTGTGGAGCCCTTATCAGCCATCCTACAGGGCTTTGCTGCTCAGGGCATTCTTATTGGTATTGACTTATGCAGCATTTTGAGCATTCCCTCGTATTTCCTGTTATTTCCTATTTATTCTCAGGCATTCTTTCTGAGCCAGGCCAATATTAACAATGTTGTGTATGTATATGTACATGTATATGTGTGTGTATCTGTATCTATATTCAGTTCTTGTGGGTTTTTTTCGGGCTATATGGCCATGTTCTAGAGGCATTTCTCCTGACGTTTCGCCTGCATCTATGGCAAGCATCCTCAGAGGTCTGTTGGAATTAGGACAAATGGGTTTATATATCTGTGGAATGGCTGGGGTGGGGCAAGGAGCTCTTCCCTGCTGCAATTAGGTGTGAGTGTTTGGCTAATCACCTTCATTAGCATTTGAAGGCCTGCTCGAACCTGGGAAAGCCTGCTGCTGGGAGGTGTATCTATATTTTTTTATTTCAAAAGCATTGCATAAATAACTATAAAACTGATAAAAATATAGGGAACACAAGTGGCTAAATAATTCTTGACCAAAAACGGGCAACAGCGACCGCATTGTCTGTAGCTTTAAACAATTCTTCCTCTGAGCATGAGGCAGGGCATTGTGGACAAGCATACAGATGTGGAGTTGTTCTGCTCCACAGTCACACAAGGTGGAGAATTCTTCCAGGTCATGCCATTTTCCCAGTTTGTCTTCTGATCTGCCCACTCTCCTTCTGAGTCTGTTTCCAAGTTACACATTCTTGGTTTGCCATATACACACATGTTAGGCAAGATAGCAGAGAATGCCCTTTGCCTAAGAATGCATGGTGAATTTATGGTCTGGACTGAAAATACGACTTGGTTTCTCATGGTTCCCATTCTTAGCTGCTTTTGGACTACAACTCCCATAGTGCAACCTGAAGGTGCAGGTTTGCAGCTCGGGTGTGATCCTGGACTCATCGCTGAGCCTGGAACCCAGGTCTCGGTGGTGGCCAGGAGAGCCTTTGCACAGTTAAAGCTTGTGCGCCAGCTGCGCCCGTACCATGGAAAGTTAGACTTGGCCATGGTGGTACACGCTCTAGTTACATCCCGTTTAGACTACTGCAACGCTCTCTACATGGGGTTGCCTTTGAAGACTGTTTAGAAGCTGCAATTAGTCCAACGCTCCGCAGCCAGGCTACTAACGGGAGTGGGGTACAGGGAGCGCACAACTCCCTTGTTGCACCAGCTCCACAGGCTGCCAATTAGCTTCCGAGCACAATTCAAAGTGCTGGTTTTAACCTACAAAACCCTATACCTGTCCGAACATATTCTCCCCTATGAACCATCAAGATCGTCTGGAGAGGCCCTGCTCTCGATGCCGCCACCTTCACAGTCGCGTCCTTTTCTGTGGTGGCCCCCTCGCTATGGAATTCCCTCCTGAAGGAAATTAGATCTGCTCCGTCCTTCCTGACCTTTAGGAAGCTAGTGAAAACCTGGCTGTGGAATGAGGCCTTTGCAGAATGATGGGTGAGACCGATAATCGACCAAAGTATTGACCACAATACATGGACTGAATATATGGACTGAGTTGGACACGTTTTTATTTTGGCAAATGGCTTTTGTGTATTTATTTTATATTTATTGTTAATTTACTGTTGTTATATGTTGTTTTTAGACTTTTACTGTTTAGCATTGAATTCTTGCCGTTAGCCGGTCTGAGTCCCTCTACGGAGGTAGAGAAGATCGGGATATAAAAGTTTTAAATAAATAATAATAAATAATAGTTAACATGAGGCTGTTTCTATAGGCTTTGCTTCCTCTGCAGCCCAGACATGAGCATTTTCTGACAGAAAAGGGGAAAAATTCACCTACAGGTCCATGCTTTTCCACCCAAACTCTTCTTCAAAAGTAGAGGTCAGCTTCTGGCTATTGATTCTTTTCCCTCAATTTTTTTGCATTTTTCCTAGCCTGTCCAAATCCCTGTCAGCCATGACAGCTTGATCGGATTGGAGTTTAACAGAACCAAGCTAAAGATGGGTCGATTTCCTGTATCTAAACCCTGCAAGGCTACCATGACTACCTTTCCTTATATACTTTAGGGGGTAATTAGGGGCACATGGCCACTGTTACACAAAGACGGCTGAAATGTTTGGACATGCAAGTATGTGCTGCACGGATGCCAAATAGCGAAGCTAGAACCCAATGGAGTTCTGTTCCCTAGGGAACTTTTGCCTGTGGATTTGTCACCTGCTTCTGCACACACATTTTAACCAAAAATTTGAGAAGCCAGGAGGAAAAGGATCCCCAAGTGAAGGAAGACGGGGTCTCTGGCCCCGCACGAAGGAGCAAGCCTTTCAAGTGGGATATCAGAAGCCCTGCAAACAGGCCTGGCCCATGTAGCCGCCCTCAACGCTTGAGAGATCTTCAAAGGGAAGCAGGGAGCCGGCGGCGGGAGAGCAGGGAAAGCAAGGCATGCCAGGAATGCAAAGAGAACTGACACAGCCATCACCAGCAACTTCACCAAGGCAGCAGAGGGGGGTCAGCAACTAAAACAGGTGTGTGAACGAAGCAAGGCCCTTCATTAGCCCGTTCCGTCACTACCGACATTACAGTTCATTTTCTCCACTCAGAAACACATGTGAAGTAGCAGAAGGCAAGGCAAGTTTAGCATTAATCAGAGCCTCGCTAGCAGTTTTCATCAGCAGGAACACACGCCAATTCATACTTTAAACCACATAAGTCTCTGACAACAGAAACACATGCGGTTAAAACTGCCCCAGCGACCGTTCCAGAGCCAGGGGGCCACCACCGAGAAGGCCTTCTCCCTCGTCCCACCAACTGAGTTTCATCTCCATGGGAAGCTCACATTGCCTGCTAGTGAAAGTAGAGCAGAGCGGAGGCCAAGACCTTTCTAGTGAGGCAGAACTTTGGCTCTTAACCAGCAATTCCCAAATTCTGCTCCTTCAGATGTTTTAGACTTCAAATCCCAGCATCCTCAGCCACTTTGGTCAATGGTCAGGGATTCTGGGAGCTGATATCCAAAACACCTGGAGGACCAGAGTTTGGGAACCACTGCTCTAAAGCCATTTGACATATTCTATCTCAACTGTTTTGTGATTTGTTGTGGTTTAAAGGTGTCTCCTAACAGAACTGCTTGTTCAACCATGCTCTAATTTTTGCATGAATCCTTTTCCAAGAGCCGTACTTTGTTCTAATTTGTCGTAAACCACCTTGCGTCCAGTGCTGGAAAGAGGCAGGGCATTAATTCATTAAGCGCTTCTGCCTCAAATGCCTGGTTGTTATTGACTTAGTGACCTTTTTTCTGCTGTGCGCCCGTTTCACTAGGATTTGCTATTATAAATGACTGCTTTCCCTTTCCATGGCACATCCGTCCATCTCTCTTGCTCGGAAAGCCTGAATTACAATAGTCGTGGTTTATAGCCATAATCATTTAAGCTGAGTTCTTGCCATTCAACTTGCGCCTGCCAAATGCCTTGTCACTTCCACTCGGCACAGCCTTAAATTCTCTCCTGCCTTCACTCAACCTTGAAGGCATCCCTCTCACTTGGCCCTGATAGCCATTCAAATTCCAAAACCCAATTACCTTTCGGGGTGACAATGCAAACCAAGGAGAGTCCAAATAGAGAAGAGGAGATACATGAACCTACCCAAAGGACCAAAAAGGCCAGGAACCCACTGAAAACTGTGGTTTTGCTGAGGAAAAAAAAATCACCTAGGATCTCATCGCACTAGAGAATGAATCCACTTTAAATTTGGTTTCTGTTGCCTGCAGAATTCTGGGGTTGGTAGTTTAGGGAGGTTGTTAAAGGCTCCTCCCTAAACTACAAACCCCAGAATTCTGCAGGGGGCAGAAATCAGATTAGACTCATTCTCTACTGTGATGAGGTCCCTAGTAATTCAGTAGCAAAGAGTTATAACAATGTAGTCTGTGCACATTCAGAAGACCTAGAAGCCACTCTAAACACAAAAGCATATGAGAAGCTCAGCCTCTCACTGAACATTGAGAAAACCAAAGTGCTCTTCCAGCAGTCATCAGCCAACCCCTCTCCAAAGCCAGAGATACAGCTTAATGGTGTAACATTAGAAAATGTTGACCACTTCCACTCTCTTGGCAGCCACCTCTCCACAAAAGTCAACATTGACACCGAAATACACCGCCTGAGCTCTGCGAGTGCAGCATTCTCTTCCCAACCTTGTTATACACCTGTGAAAAGTGGACTGTCTCCAGACATCACACTCAACTCCTGGAACGATTCCATCAGTGTTATTTATTTATTTTTATTTACTTCATTTATACTGCTTTTCTCAGCCCTCAGGCAACTCAAAGCGGTTAACAACAGCAAAATTCAATGCAAAACATCACAAAACGATTATGGGACAGTTAAAACAATAACATTATCAACAATTAAACATCAATATAACAATCATTGTTGCTTCTGGAAAATCTCTTGGGAAGACAGGAAGACAAATGTCAGCGTGCTGGACAAACATCAACTTGCTAGAAGAAGCAAAGACTACCATCATTGAAGCAATGCTCCTATGCCATCAACTCCACTGGACTGAAGGCCACATTGTCCAAATGCCCAATCACTGTCTCCCAAAGCTGTTACTTTACTCCGAACTCAAGAACGGGAAATGTAACATTGCTGGAGAGGAAAAGAGATTGAAAGATGGGCTTAAAGCCAACCTTAAAAACTGTGGCAGAGACATCAAGAACTGAGAAGCCTTGAGTGCTGTAACTGGAGGTCAGCTGAGACCAACAGTGCTGCAGAATTTGAAGAGGCATGAATGGAGGGCGAAAGGGAGAAACATGCCAAGAGGAAGGCACGTCAAGCCAACCCTGACCAGAACCACCTTCCACTTGGAAACCAATGTCCTCACTGCAGGAGAAGATGCAGATCAAGAATAGGGCTCCAGAGCCACCCACGAACCCACCGCCAAGACATTAGACTTGGGCGACCATAATCCTCGAGCTACAAACAGTGTGTCCTGATTAAAGATTTCCCACCTTTATTTTTCCCCTATCCATTTAGCACCCCAATTATGCTCCTCTTCTAAACGCTAGCAATAAATAAAAATGCTCTGTGCGTAATGAGAACCTTAAAAACAAACAAAAAAACTACTGGGCCAAATGACCCCAAATTTGGCAACAAAGCTCCTCACAATCCAAGGAGTGACCATCACTGAAAAAACCACCTTTAAATTCAAAATATTACTATATTAAATAGACACATAGAATAGAGTTAGAAGGGACTCTACCATAGTATTGCGGGAGAACTGACAGGAAGGAAGGAGAGAAGAAAGGAGAGAGGGGAAAAGGGAAGGAAGGAAGGAAAGAGAGAAGGAGGGAGGGAAAGAAGGAAGGAGGGAAGGAAAGGAAAGAGGGAAGGAAGGGAGAGAAGGAAGGAAAGAAAGAGGTACCGAAGGAAGGAAGAATACAAAGTAGAAAGGGAAGAAAAAGGGGAGGAAAGGCAGGAAAGAGGTAAAGAAGAAAGGAAGGAGAAATAAAAAGTGAAAGAAGGAAGGAAACAGGGAGAGAAGAAAGGAGGAGGGAAGGAAGGAAAGAGAAAAGGAAGGATGAAACCAAAGAGCAAAAGAAGGAATGAAAAGAGAGGTAGAGAAGGAAGGAAGAATACAAAGTAGAAAGGAAAGAAAAAGGGGAGGAAAGGCAGGAAAGAGGTAAAGAAGGAAGGAAGGAAGGAAGGAAGGAAGGAAGGAAGGAAGGAAGGAGAAATAAAAAGTGAAAGAAGGAAGGAAACAGGGAGAGAAGAGAGGAGGAGGGAAGGAAGGAAGGAAAGAGAGAAGGAAGGATGAAAACCAAAGAGCAAAAGAAGGAATAAAAAAACAGGTAGAGAAGGAAGGAAGAATACAAAGTAGAAAAGAAAAAAGAAAGAAAAAGGGGAGGAAAGGCAGGAAAGAGGTAAAGAAGGAAGGAGAAATAAAAAGTGAAAGAAGGAAGGAATCAGGGAGAGAAGAAAGGAGGAGGGAAGGAAGGAAAGAGAGAAGAAAGGAAAGAGAGAAGGAAGGATGAAACTAAGAGCAAAAGAAGGAATGAAAAAAGAGGTAGAGAAGGAAGAAAGGAGAGAAAGGGGAAGAAAATGGGGGGGGGGGAGGAATAGGTAGGCCCCGCTCTTTCATAACAGTCCAGATATCTACCTCTACTTCAAAAATTCTTACTATGGGCCACAGCAATGCGTGGCAGGGCACAGCTAGTAATTTTTAAAAATCTTGGCATCAAGATTCCAAATCTGCGTCCCTAAGAAATGGAAATCTTCTGCTCCACAATTTTATTTCTGTGTCAAAGCAAGTACTGATGGCCAACAAGGAAGCACCGTAAAGCAAAAGGGTGGAGAAAAGCAAAGAAAATCAAAAAGGCGACCCCCCCTTTTTGAATGCCTCAGCAGCAGCACCGCTGAGCTGTGTTTGTGGTTCACCCAGCAACCTGCCTCACTGGGCCCATACAAGAGAATTAGCTATCTGGGATTAGCCAAATCAGCACAGCACTCAGAAAGCAGGTCTCGCTCGCTCTCCTGAATGAATGCGTCCCCATTAAGCCTGGAGAGAAAGGGAGGCTGGATCAAGGGGAGGGAGGGAGGGGAAAAGAGGAGATATGGTGGAGAGGCAACGCTCCACTAACACAGCACAGCTCTCATCTCAGCAAGGGCTTACGCCTTGGGAAAAAGTGAGCTGCGGATCCCAAAGGAAGGCTCACGTTGGCTGCGAGAAGAGCTTTAAATGCATGAGCGGCACTACATTCTCTATGTGTGTGTTTTCAAAGCCACCTTTCCTCCATTCCTCCAAGGACCCGCTTTCAAGGAGAGGCCATCTTTAATTGAGAGATACAGGTGCTGCTGGATTAGAGGCAGAAGACACGAAATCCATGAAGCCTTTAGCACAGTGGCTACAAAAAATTGAAGTAGAAATAAAGTAGAAATAAACTGACTACCAGAATTAAAAAAAACTCTAAAATTAGAAAAGCACAACAACAGAGATGGATGGCATCCTTGAAGTGACTGGACTGACCTTGAAGGAGCTGGGGGTGGTGACGGCCAACAGGGAGCTCTGGCGTGGGCTGGTCCATGTCACGAAGAGTCGGAGACGACTGAACGAATGAACAACAAACAACAGAGAGGAAACAATCAAGGACATCTAATCACCTCTCAACAAAAGATTGCCCCAGGCACTGCCAGGCCATCAAATGCTAATCAAGGTGGTCAGTTGAAACATTCACACCTAGCTCCAACAGACGGGAGTCCTTTGTCCCACTCTGATCATTCCACAGATATATAAACCCTTTTTCCTAGTTCCAACAGACCTCACTACCTCTGAGGATGCTTGCCATAGATGCAGGCGAAACGTCAGGAGAAAATGCCTCTAGAACATGGCCATATAGCCCAAAAAAACCTACAACAACCCAGTGATTCCAGCCATGAAAGCCTTCGACAATAAACTGACTAGTGGTGTTGTGGGGGGTTTCTAAAGAGAGAAAGGAATATCTATATAAATAAAAATGTGGGATTAATGTAACTCATAAACCACTGGATGAATTGACACCAAATTTGGACAGCATACACCTAACAATCCAATGTATGTCCTTCACTCAAAAAATTTGATTTTGTCTTTTGGGAGTTGTAGTTGCTCGGATTTATATTTCACCTACAATCAAACATGATAGAATTGAACCAACCAGGGCATACAGGACTCCCATGACCAACAGAAAACACTAGAAGGGTTTGGTGAGCATTGACCTTGAGTTTGGGATTTATAGTTCACCTACATCCAGAGACTACCATGGACTCAAACAATGATGGATCTGGACCAAACTTGGCACAAATATTCCATATGCCCAAATATGGACATAGATGGAGTTTGGGTGAAATAGACCTTGGCATTTGGGAGTTGTAGTTACTGGGATTTATAGTTCACCTACAATCAAAGAGCGTTCGAAACCCCATCAACGACAGAATTGAGGTAAACTTCCCACACAGAACCTCAACAGAAAATACTTAAGGCCATCCAGTCCAACTCCCTTCACCAGGGCAAGAAAACGTAATCAAAGCCCTCCTGACAGAGAGCCATCCAGCCATAGATATAGACAGATATTATTCACACACACATAGATATAGTATCATAGATTTGAAAGGGACCCCTAAAGAAGGACAATGATATGTTGCCTGTTCCAGAGTAGGCAAACCAGATAATCTCCACATCAACACTGTCAAAGAAACAATAAAAAATACTGTTTGCCCACAAGCATAAAGGAATTGCATATATTAGAAACCAACGCTTTCTCATTACTTTACTTTCCAGATCACCGGACTGGGCCACAGCAAAGCGTGGCAGGGGACGGCTAGTATGAGATATTTTTATTGTGTTTTCCTGCATGGCACAAGGGGGTTTGAATGGATCGCTCTTAGTCTCTTCCATCTCTATGATTCTACATCAGGCATAGTTAGAAGGAAATATACACACACATATACACATATATACAGACTGGGCCACAGCAATGCATGGCAGGGGAAGGCTAGTTTTATATGCTTCGATGTTTTATATTTTAATGTTATGTTGTTTATTTTATTGTAATCTGTATTGTTATATTGTAATTATTGTTCGGGCTTGACCCCATGTAAGCCGCTCTGAGTCCCCATTGGGGAGATGGTGGCGGAGTATAAATAAAGATTATTATTATTAGTAGTAGTAGTAGTAGTAGTAGTTGTAAATAAAAGGTCTCTTCTGGACCCAGAAAGCCCAAAACACCAACTAAAGAACATTGGTGGTCAAAAAAGGGAGAAAGGAAAACCTTTCAAGCTTTCTAGCCTCAGGGCTATCATCCATCCTACCCTGAACAACCTTCTCATGGACCAAACCAACATGCTAAAAGCCTTTTTTTTACAGAGAGAAGATGCCATCGTGTGTTTTTACTCCTCTGCCTTTTGTTGTTGGGAACTTTCCAACCAGCTCTGTCTCTATGGCTCTTGTGAAGGAGGCTCATTCTCTGTGGATCCCCAGATGTTTTGGCCTCCAACTCCCAGAAATCCTAACAGCTGGTAAACTAGATGGGATTTCTAGGAGTTGTAGGACAAGACACCTGGAGACCCACAGGTTGAGTGAGAACCGCTGCTCTAGAAAACAGAAAAGGGGTGGAGAAAAGCATAGAATCAAAGAGTTAGAAGAGACCTCCTGGGCCATCCAGTCCAACCCCATTCTGCCAAGAAGCAGGAATTTTGCATTCAAATCACCCCTGACAGATGGCCATCCAGCCTCTGTTTAAGTTTCCAAAGGAGCCTCCACCACACTCCGAGGCAGAGAGTTCCACTGCTGAACAGCTCTCACAGTCAGGAAGTTCTTCCTCATGTTCAGATGGAATCTCCTCTCTTGTAGTTTGAAGCCATTGTTTCGCGTCCTAGTCTCCAAGGAAGCAGAAAACAAGCTTGCTCCCTCCTCCCTGTGGCTTCCTCTCACATATTTATACATGGCTATCATATCTCCTCTCAGCCTTCTCTTCTTCAGGCTAAACATGCCCAGCTCCTTAAGCCACTCCTCATAGGGCTTGTTCTCCAGACCCTGGATCATCCCTTGAATTGTGGTGCCCAGAATTGGACACAATATTCCAGGTGTGGTCTAACTAAAGCAGAATAGAGGGGTAGCATTACTTCCCTAGATCTAGATACTATGCTCCTATTGATGTAGGCCAAAATCCCAATGGCTTTTTTTGCTGCCACATCACATTGTTGCATCTATAACTTCACCTACAAGATCCCAAAGGTCACGCAAAGAGTGCATGGTATGTTCTTCTGCACATTCTTATTTGCCTGGTGTGCTCAAATGGTACAGGAACCGAGTGTGTATGCCATTCTGAATACCAAAATGGTTGCTGGGCTAAAAAGCAACCCGTGGGGAGCTTCGGCGTACGCCAATCCAGTCTAAAGCAAGGCCTCCAAGATCAAAAGACAAAGAGAAGGCAGGAGGCTCCCTCCCGCCAGGAAAGAGCTGCAAGGAGAATGGAATATGGCCTCGGAGCAATTGCATGGAGTCCTCACTGGCTTCTGGGGCCAATGCACAAAATCCTGGTTTTGACCTTTAAAGCCTAATCCTACTCCCAGGGCAATCTCTCCCCATCTTCAGGACCAGCAGAGTGTGTGTGTGTTTGTGTGCCTTGGCTTGCATTTTGAACACATAAAGTGTCCATATTTGTAAGGAATAGGAGCCAAAGAGAAGTACGCATTTGCTGTTTCCAATCATTGTTTCCAAAATATTCCAATACTCTGAATGGCTGCTATTTCATTTCCTCAGGCTTTAGCTTTTAGGTGGTTGAAGGTTTAATGTGTTACCCTATTTTATGGCCTTTTAACTGCAAACCTGAATACCATTCTGACAAGAAAAGATGGCTTTAAAACACTGGAAACACAAGCATGGCATTAGTCAGCCTAATGGCTTTTTGGAGTGCGGTACTTGTGTTCTAAATCAGTTCGGAGTGTGTTGCCTTACAACCTGTGCTCCATTTCCTCCTCCAGTGCAAGGGAACACTCTTCCCATGTGCAGCATGGTTTCTAACCCCCAAGGCATCCCATTTACAAATGGTTGTGGGCTCAAAGCCAACCTTAAAAACTCTGGCATAAACACTGAGAACTGGGAATCCCTGGCCTGTGAGCGCTCCAGCTGGAGGTCAGCTGTGACCAGCAGTGCTGCAGAATTTGAAGAGGCACGAATGGAGGGCGAAAGAGAGTAACGTGCCAAGAGGAAGGCGTGTCAAGCCAACCACAACCAGGACCGCCTTCCACCTGGAAACCAATACCCTCACTGCGGGAGATGATGCAGATCAAGAACAGGGCTCCAGAGTCACCTACGGACCCACCCTGGAAGACTATCCTGCTCGGAGAACGAGGGATCGCCTAAGTAAGTAAATAAAGTGTGCAATGTCATCAAGGGAATGGCATTCAAGAATATGCCCCAAGGAAGGATCAAGGTGGAGAAATTATTGCAAATTCCTAAACAAAGCTATAACTTGGATGGGAGACCACCAAAGAATCCCAGCGGCTGGAGGTTATCTTTATTACCAGGCCCAGCCACTTTGGCCTTTTTTTTTTGGTATGTCTGGAGTGACCCCTTGCTTCTGGGGTGAGAGAATTGGCCGTCTCCAAAAACGTTATCCAGGGGACATTTGGATGTGTTACCATCCTGCGAGAGGCTTCTCTCATGTCTCTGCATGGGAAGCTGGAGCTGACAGACAGGATCTCACCTTGTTTACTGATTCAAACCATCGACCTTTCGGTCAGCAATCCTGCCGGCACAAGGGTTTAACCCATTGGACCATCAAGGGCTCTTGCCACTTTTCCCTTAAAAAACCCAATAAAAAATTCAATTCAGCAGGCAACTCAGAGGCACACACAAATGACAAAAAGCAACAAGGAAATGTTCATACATATATGTGTGTGTGTGTGTGTGTTTGTATACATAGGTTTACTACTTTAAACATGTCTCCTGGTGGTGAAGTAGGTTAAACCACTGAGCTGCTAAACTTGCTGACCGAAAGGTTGGCGGTTCGACTCCGGGGAGGGGTGTGAGCTACCACTGCTAGCCCCAGCTTCAGCGAACTTAGCAGTTCGAATACATGGAAATTTGAGTAGATCAATAGGTACTGCTTTGGTGGGAAGGCAACGGCACTCCATGCAGTCATGCTGGCCACATAACCTAGGAGGTGTCTACGGACAACGCCAACTCTTCGGCTTAGAAATGGAGATGAGTGCCACCCCCCAGAATTGGACAAGACTAGACTTAATGTAAGGGGAAACCTTTACCTCTCTATCTATCTATCTATCTATCTATCTATCTATCTATCTATCTAAATGAATGTAATGTAATGTAATGTAATGTAATGTAATGTTCGTTTGTGGGATTAACATAACTCAAAAACCACTGGACGAATTGACACCAAATTTGGACACAATACCCCTACCAGGCCAACAAGTGATCATCACTCATAAAAACACTGAAATACACAGCAGAAGGGACTTAAAAAGCCAAAAAACCCACAAAAATTACATTACAACGCAAAAATACATATAAACAAATATATGCACACACACACAATAAATAATAATAATAATAATAATAATAATAATAATCTTTATTTGTACCCCGCTACCATCTCCCCGATGGAGACTCAGTGCGGCTTACATGAGGCCAAGCCCAAAACAACAATTACATAAAATAAAACAAAACCAAAAACTCAAATAATGAACAATAATAACGCAAATACGTAAAACAAAAGACAACATAGCAATATAAGATTACAATAAACACAATCACAATAACATGGGCAAGCTACATGTAATGGATAAAAGAAGAACTGGTTAAAAACAGATTAAAAACTCAGGCGAGATAAAACAAAGACAAATTATTTGTGGAGGAGAGCTCATTATAGTGGAGGTCGTGGAGCAAAGCTTTCCCATAGGGGGGAATATACTCCAATAACACATATATACACACACAAAACACATACACACAGACTGGGGGCCACAGCAATACATGGCAGGGGATGGCTAGTTGTAAATAAAAGGTATGTAAATAAAATTACATTACAACGCATGTGCAAAACCACATATATATATGCAAATACACATATATACACACATATACACACACAAAACACATATATGCAGACTGGGCCACAGCAAGGCGTGGCAGGGGATGGTTAATATATCTATCTATCTGTGTGTGTGTGTGTGTGTGTAGGCTTACTGTATTGCACCTGCTGGTCCTGCAAATATATTTATGTGATAGAATGCAAACACAGACATCATCTGCAGGCTTGTATAAGTCTAACTACAAGTGTGACCAGAAAGTTAGAACAATCAATGGCCAAGTATTGTAACTCCAAAGATCACCGCTTGTGATTTGTTCCTGTTTAGTTTTGAGATGCCACTGCCATTGTACATTGTGAACAAGAAAGAGAGGAAGACCTGAATATCATCGCCTGGACTTTGGCCTTGAGGATAGTAACCATTATTCACTGAAGAACAGAAAACACAGAGCGTTCTAAAGCGCCACCTTGGATGCAGCCCAGTTTCATATTTAGCAAATGAAGCAGGAGAAGCTGAAACATTTTGCTCATTTTATATTTTTAGTTCAGCTTGATAATTCACTTCAATGTGCACACATTTTGTGTATCACATTTTGAGACATCCCGTTCTTTCCTAACGGTGACCTGAACATACTTCCACACAAAGGACACGGAGCAAAAGGCGCTCTCTCTCTCTCTCTCTACTCAACCAACATTCCCAATAAACACGCACGGAGAACTGCACGCTGAACAGATGGGAGTCTTTTCTTTTCCTGGAGCACTGATGTTCAAAGCGACTCTCTTCCATATGTTCTGCGGGCAATCAAAATTAGAACACAAAGCTCCACAGCAGAAAAAAAAAGAAAACGCATACACACAGCAAAGCTTCCAACTCAGATATAAAAATACCTCCTGCCCCTCCCCATCTCTCTTCCTCCCACTCAAATCATTAAACTTTTCATTGGAAAGAGAAAAATCAAAGACCCAAGCATTCATGGGAAGGCGTGAAAAAGATGTTCTCAAGATATGTGCTGCATATCTTCCCATTCTCCCTCCACTGCCATCTTTGGAAAACTCAACTCTCTTCATTGGATTGCATTGAACTCTTCCACTCCCTCCTGACATCTGCATTCCTACCACCACTTTGCAAGGAGGGGATTCGCTCATGGACTTTGAATGCAGGTTGGGATGGAGTGAAAGGATCTCCTAAGATATGTTCCTCAAGCTTCGTTAAGCCGCGACCCCTTAATACAGTTCCTCATGTTGTGGTGACCCCCAACCATAACACTGTATTTGTTGCTACTTCATAACTGTCATTTTGCTACTATTATGAATTGTTGTGTAACATGCAGGATGTATTTTCATTCACTGGACCAAATTTGCCACAAATACCCAATATGCCCAAATTTGAATACTGGTGGGGTTGGGGAGGGATTGATTTTGTCATTTGGGAGTTGTAGTTGTTGGGATTTATAGTTCGCCTACAATCAAAGAGCATTCTGAACTCTACCAATGATGGAATTAATAACAATAACAATAATAATAATAACTTTATTTGTACCCTTCTACAGGAAAGCCTAGAGAAGACAATGAGGAAACAGGAAAGCCTAGAGAAGACAATGAGGAGACAGGAAAGCCTAGAGAAGACAATTATGCTGGGGAAAGTGGAAGGCAAAAGGAAGAGGGGCCGACCAAGAGCAAGATGGATGGATGGCATCCTTGAAGTGACTGGACTGACCTTGAAGGAGCTGAGGGTGATAACGGCCGACAGGAAGCTCTGGCGTGGGATGGTCCATGAGGTCACGAAGAGTCGGAGACGACTGAACGAATGAACAACAACAACAACCATCTCCCCAAGGGACACGGTGCAAATTGAACCAAACCAGGCACACAGAACTCCCATCACCAAGAGAAAAGTACGGGAAGGGTTTAGTGCACACTGACCTTGAGTTTTAGAGTTGTAGTTCACCTACATCTAGAGCACTATGGACTCAAAACAATGATGGATGTAGACCAGACTTGGCACAGATACACAATATGCCCAAATGTGAACACTGGCGTTTGGGGAAAATAGACCTTGACATTTGGGAGTTATAGTTGCTGGGATTTATAGTTCACCTACAATCAAAGAACATTCTGAACTCCACCAATGATGGAATTGAACCAAACTTGGCACACAGAACTCCCATCACCAAGAGAAAAGTACGGGAAGGGTTTAGTGCACACTGACCTTGAGTTTTAGAGTTGTAGTTCACCTACATCTAGAGCACTATGGACTCAAAACAATGATGGATCTGGACCAAACTTGGCTTGAATATTCCATATGCCCAAATATGTACACATACGGAGTTTAAGGGAAATAGACCTTGACATTTGGAAGTTGTAGTCACTGGGATTCACAGTTCACCTACAATCAAAGAGCATTCTGAACCCCACGAACAACAGAATCGGAGCAAACTTCCCACACAGAACCCCCACGACCAACAGAAAATGCTTAAGGCCATCCAGTCCAACTCCCTTCATCAGGGCAAGAAAACGTAATCAAAGTCCTCCTGACAAAGAGCCATCCAGCCAATAGATAGATATTATTCACACAGAGAGAGATATAGTATCGTGGATTTGAAAGGGGCCCACAAAGAAGGACAATGATATGTTGCCTGATCCAGAGTAGGCAAACAAGACACTCTCCACATCAACACTGGCAAAGAAACAGCAAGAAATATTGTTTACCCACCAGCAGAAAAAAATTACATATAAACCAACACTTTCTCATTACTTCATTTCCTAAATCAACAGACTGGGCCACAGCAAAGCCTGGCGGGGACAGCTAGTTATAAATAAAACTTTATTTATACCCTGCTCCATTTCCCTCAGGGGGACTCGGGGCAGCTTACATGAGGCCATGCCCATCAGTACAACAAACACAATATTACCCAAAAGCATAACAAAACCAGAAAATAAAATACATAAAATGCAAAACCAATATAACAACAATAACAACAACAATTTTATTGATTAGCCAGTTGGCCTTATCAAAAATAGACAGTGCAAACACAACATACATCTGGTCCTATTAAAATAGAATACAAATATATAGGAACTTATCAACTTAAAACCAATGTATCTTAGCCATAGATATATGCATCAACTATCCTCGTCTCCCCTACACTGTACCCCTATCTGATCTATGTACTCTGATCTCCTTTTAGCAAAACCAATATAATAGACGACACAGCAATATAAAATCAAACAATTAAAACACAAGGGAATTACACTGGGCGGGGTCAATTCAAGGATAAATTTAAAATTTTTAAAATTTAAAATACTGGGAGATAGGGCAGTGCAAAATTGTCGGGAAGGGGAATCCGAGGGTGAGGAAGGATTCAATTGCACAAAACATACAGTGCTTCTGATGTCATTTTATGCAGAGTTTGGCTAGGGAGTGTCTTACATAGAATCATACAGTTGGAAGAGACCTCATGGGCCATCCAGTCCAACCCCTTGCCAAGAAGCAGGAATATAGCATTCAAAGCACCCCTGAATAAATTCAATCATTGAAGGCACATTGGAATAACCAGGTTTTCAGATTCCTCCTGAAGATTGCCAGTGTGGGGACTTGCCTAATATCTCTGGGGAGTGAATTCCAGAGCCGGGGGGGGGGGGGGGACCACAGAAAAGGCCCTATCTCTCGTCCCCTCAAGTCACACTTGCGATGGGAGTGAGAGAAGAGCCTCTCCAAAAGATCAAAGAGGTCGTGTGGGTTCGTAGATGGAAATGTGGTCACGCAGGTAGGCAGGTCCCAAACCGTTCACCAAACCAATGGTGAGGCTTGTGGGGTATTCTGAAAGAAGTATCCCCCAAAAAGGGACATTGCTTACAACTGGTTTCACATGTTTCTGCTTTGCAGAACAACATCGTGTTTATCCACTCTTCAAAGCCCTGCAGCAGTCGCTGTTCAGCCCAGAATCCCAACAAACCCAGCCAATTTTTGTTGTCTCAAAAAAACCTGTTTCCTTCTGTGGGTTCTGATAAGTATGAGCAAAATCACTATTATTCACAGGCTCAGAAAACAAGTGCGGTATCTCTCAAAACACACCTGGCTGGCCAAATAAACAGGGTGGAAAAATCACCCCCTTCCTTTGATGTAATAAAAGAATTTCCCTACTGGTGTTCACTCCAAGCTACTGTTGAGAAAAACCTAACCACATAAAGATTTAGGATCATAGATTTTGTCCTCTAGATAAAATAATGAAAGAGCCCAGTGTGGTGTGTTGTTTCAAACTGAAAGAAGGAGGACTAATCAAACGGTAGCACAAAGAGACAAATTAATTGAACCAGATGTTCTTAAATGGTTCTTCCTAAGCACGATTACAAGTTCATTATGGCTGACGGAAGTCCCACCGACTTCGACGCTTATTCTTAGAATGACCAAATCTGAATCTAATCCAGAGTAAACGTTTAACCCATACTATTTCTGTAAAAATAGATAGAACATAAGGCAGGGGGAGAGTCACTACGAAAAGGCAAACCGGAAGTGACTTGAAGAATTACTACAAGAAATATGGCTCTTATCCAGGGGTCCGCAAACTAAGGCCCGGGGGCCGGATATGGTCCTCCAAGGTCATTTACCCGGCCCTCACTCAGGGTCAACCTAAGTCTGAAATGACTTGAAAGCTAACAACAACAACAACAATAATCCTATCTCATCAGCCAAAAGCAGGCACACACTTCCCATTAAAATACTATTAAGATTATATTGGTTAAAATTGTTCTTCATTTTAATTATTGTATTTTTAAGTGTTTTTTGCACTACAAATAAAATTTGTGCAGTGTGCAAAGGAATTCATTCGTGCTTTTTTCAAATTATAATCTGGCCCTCCAACAGTTTGAGGGACTGTGACCTGACCCTCTGTTTAAAAAGTTTGAGGACCCTCTGGACACATTCCAGCTTGAGAGGATAGCCTGGGAAGGAATCCCACTGGAGCACTGCAGCACACTCAAATACCTGGGACTTTCTCTGGATCGTGCTCTGACGTACATGAAGCACTGCTTGACAATCAAGCAAAAAGTGGGTGCTAGAAATAATACCATACGAAAGCCGACTGGCACAACCTGGGGATCATAACCAGACACAGTGAAGACATCTGCTGCTGAGTACGCATGCCCAGTGTGGAATATATCTCACCACGTTAAAACAGTGGATGTGGCTCTTAATGAGACATGCCACATTATCACAGGATGTCTACACCTCACACGACTGGAGAAATAATACTGTTTACTGATATCCGCCAAGAAATAGCAGCCAGTAATGAAAGGACCAAGGCAGTGTCATCTCTGGCCCATCCTCTGTTTGGATATCAGCCAATACCCCAACACCTTAAATCAAGAAACACCTTCCTAAGATCGACAGAGATACTCGCAGGAACACCTCAGCAAGTAAGAGTCCAAAAGTGGCAGGCTAAAACCCAGAACCTCAATCAGGGCATGATACCAGATGAGAAACTCCCTCCTGCGCAAACAGACGACTGGGCAACTTGGAAAGTGCTGAACAAGCTGCACTCTGGCACCATGAGATGCAGACCTAACGTTAAGAAATGGGGCCACAAACTGGAGTCCACAACATGCACATGTGGAGAAGAGCAAACCACAGACCACTGACTACAATGCGGCCTGAGCCCTGCCACATGAACAATGGAGGACCTTCTCACAGCCACACCAGAGGCACTCCAAGTGGCCAGTTTCTGGTCAAAGGAAATTTAGCATAATGTCAATTTTTTCACTTTGGGTTTTCAATACATTTTTAATGTACCCTCAATTTGCTTCTGACACAATAAATAAATAAATAAATATCCACATGAGATTACCTAGCAGATGGGATCTTGGGGAAAGTACTCCAAAAGAGGAGATTTAATGATCAATAGCTTGGCCTCTCTTTTTCTGGAGATTTTTAAACAAGAGCCTGGGTGGCCATGGATTCCTGCCTGGGAAAGGAGACATATAGGTCGCCCTTATTTATTATTTATTTACAGTATTTATATACTGCTTTTCTCACCCCAGGGGGACACAACGCAGTTTACACGTAGATAATGGCAAAAATTTCAATGCCTTACAACTACAATAGTAAAACCACACTTTAAACATAAATCATATTAAAAACAGTACATTACCAAATATCAAATCAGTTACTAAAACTATAAAACAACTCTTGTGCTCTCCTTCGAGTCAGCGTCACAGTCCCACCATCTTTATGGATGACAACTTAGAAAAGTTGTGGATTAGACATTAATGGAGACCTTAGAGATCTACCTAAGGTCCAGCCAGTCATTTTTAAACTTTAGGTGTGTTAAAAAGGACCTGAAGCCAGGCCCGAAAGCACCACTCAAATGCAGCCAGAACCCATTTCATTCAGTTACAAACAGTCCACATCCTCAACACAAAACACGATGCTTCCGGAGACTAACTCATATTTTTTGGAAGTCTTTTCATCCTCAGCCAGAACTCCAAAATGCGAAGAACAATATATTTATTCATCCAGCAGGTCTGTTCCGTTACCAGAAGTTGGGCATTTTTCTTAAAATGTTGCTGGGATTAGTTAATGTTTTCTCTGGCAAGGGAAAACGCCTTCTTGGCCAGCTTTCAGACCTTGTTTGGTTTCTTGTACACTGAAAGCATTCTTTTGTGTTACTGGGGTCATTCATTTCTCTCCTCTTTGACCCATCCATTAGCCCTTCCAAGCCTGCACCTGGAGGATTCCAATAAGCTGAAAATTACAGCTATCTCTTGACTTCTGTTTCACCCAAAGGCAATCCCTCCCCAGAACTTTCAATATCATGCCCACTATTCCAATGCGAGGGTCCCCGCCATTCCAAAATACAGCATTTTAGTGCTTCATATAGTTTGATAGAAAAGCAACTTCAGCTGCTGATAGGAACTATTTCCTTTCTGAATATAAATAAACATGTAATGTTCATTTGTGGGATTAACAGAACTCAAAAACCACTGGATGAATCGACACCAAATTTGGACACAATACACCTATCAGGCCAACGAGTGACCATCTATATAAATAAAAATGTAATGTTCGTTTGTGGGATTAACAGAACCCAAAAACCACTGAACGAATTGGCACCAAATTTGGACACAAGACACCTAACAATCCAATTTATGTCCTTCGTTCAAAAAAAATTATTTTGTCATTTGGGAGTTGTAGTTGCAGGGATTTATAGTTCACCTACAATCAAAGAGCATTCTGAACCCCACCAACGTTGGAATTGAACCAAACTTGGCACACAGTTCTCCCATGGCCAATAGAAAATACTGGAAGGGTTTGTTGGGTAGTGTCCTTTGGTTTTGGAGTTGTAGTTCACCTACATCCAGAGAGCACTGTGCACTCAAACAATGATGGATCTGGATCAAACTCTACACGAATACTCAATATGCCCAAATGTGAACACTGGTGGAGTTTGGGGGAAATAGAATCTTGTCATTTGGGAGTTCTACTTGCTGGGATTTATAGTTCACCTACAATCACAGAGCATTCTGAACCCCACTAACGATAGAATTGGGCCAAACCTCCCACACAGAACCCCCATATGGACCACAGCAATGTGTCGCAGGGGATGACTAGTCACTCATAAAAACACTGAAAAACACAGTGGAAGAGACTTAAAAAGCCAAAAAATAAAAAATACATTACAACGCATGCACAAAACCACATATACACACAAATATATACACACATATATGAATATATATATACACAAAACACATATACACAGAAAGGGGGAAAGAAGAAAGGAGAGAAAGAGGGAAAGAAGTAAAGGAGAGGAGGAAGGGATGAAAGAAAGGTAGAAAAAGGAAGGAAGGAGAGAAGGAAATAAAAAAGTAAAATAAGGAAAGAGAGGGAAGGAAGGAGAGAAGGAACGAAAGAGACAAAGAAGGAAGGAAAGAGACAAGGAAGGATGGAACCAAAGAGCAAAGAAAGGGAGGGATGAAACAGGTGGAGAAGGAAGAAAGGAGAAGGGAAAGAAAAAGAGGGAAGGAAGGAAAAAGGGAGGGAAGGAAGGAGAGAAAGAGGGAGGGAAGGTTGGCCACAGCAACGCGTGGTAGGTATAGCTAGTATCTTATAAATAACTAGCTGTCCCCTGCCAGGCATTGCTGTGGCCCAGTCTGTTGATCTGGAAAATAAAGTAATGCAAAAGTGTTGGTTTCTAATATATGTAATTTCTTTATGCTTGTGAGTAAACAGTATTTCTTGCCGATTCTTTGTCAGTGTTGGTGTGGAGAGTGTCTGGTTTGCCCACCCTGGAAAATGCAACGTATCATTGTCCTTCTTTAGGGGTCCCTTTCACATCTATCATACTATATCACTCTGTGTGTGAATCATATATATCTATCTGTATCGATGGCTGGATGGCTATTTTGTCAGGAGGGCTATGATTAAGTTTTCTTGCCCTGATGAAGGGAGTTGGAATGGATGGCCTTAAGTATCTTCTGTTGATCAAGGGGGTTCAGTGTGGGAAGTTTGCCCCAAATCTGTAGTTGGTGGGGTTCAGAATGCTCTTTGATTGTAGATGAACTGTGAATCCCAGTGACTACAAATCCCAAATGTCAAGGTCTTTTTCCTCCAAACTCCATCTGTGTTCATATTTCACTTCACTTCACTTTATTTTTTAATTAGTTGCTCTCCACCAAGGTGCTCCGAGCGACTTACAATCTAAAATAGCATTTACACAATATAAAAACATTCAACATAAAAACATTCAACAGTGACTATTTGGCAAATTGGATCTGATTACTTAAATGCACAACCAAACAGCCAAGTCTTGAGGGCCTTTACAAAAGGTTTTTGGGCATATTGGGTGCTTGTGCCAAGTTTGGTCCAGATCCAGCATTGTTTGAGTCCACAGTGATCTCTGGATGTAGGTGAACTACAACTCCCAAACTCAGGGTCAATGCCCACCAAACCCTTCCAATATTTTCTGTTGGTCGTGGGAGTTCTGTGTGCCAGGTTTGGTTCAATTCCAATCAAAGAGCATTCTGAACTCCACCAATTCCATCATTGGTGGAGTTCAGAATGCTCTTTGATTGTACGTGAACTCAAAATCCCAACAACTACAACTCCCAAATGTCAACATCATAATTTTTGAGTGATGGGTCACTCCTTGTGTTGTGAGACATTTTGTTGCCAAATTTGGTGTGATTTCGTTCATTGGTTCTTTTGTTTTTAAGGTACTCATTATGCACAGAGCATTTTTATATAGATAGATGCAGCGAGTGCACATTTAGAAGGGTGATCCATATCCTTTGGTACCTCTTGCCAAGTTTAGTAACTGTTTAATCTTCAGCTTCCTTGGGTTTTCCTTGGGATGCTTCCTTACAAAGGGATCCTCTTCTCCTTTGAAGTCATTCCAAGCTGGTAATGATACACAGAAGCGCCATCTTTGCCAGAAAGGGCCACGAGTTAAAGATGTGCTTTTAAACATCAGATGCTCTGCCATTTTTTTCCAGAAATATGTGCGAAGTGCTTCCTAATCATTTTATGTAATTGGCTAATCCGGGATACAAGCTCCTGCACTCAACCGCTGTTCTTTTGACATATTCGAAAGGTAAATCAGAGGTTGGAAAGAGTTGGAAGCATTAGCTTTTGGCAAGACCAGACTCATTTTGATCACTGAGCTGTGTAAACGACGTTGCCTGACTCATCTGTCTTACAAACACATCGTGGGATCATCAGTATTAGTTTCTAAAGAGGAAAGCATTCAGTTTCATAGGGAAACAAAGTGATTCTGAATATCCCACAATACTCAAGTGAGGGTTATGTATCAGACATCCTGGCACTCCTTGTTCACATTAATAAAGGTTACTCCTTCAAGTACAATCCCTAAGACAATATCTCACCAATGACTGAGTAAATAAGCTCATAGAAATGTACTTGATATGAGAAATTACTTGAAAGCACAGATCAGATTTCCCTTTGGGTAAATGTTTACCAGCGTGATATTGCTTTTTAAACTTACTAAGTTCAAGAAAACCAAGAGTCACGCCTAGCACGAAGCACAGATAAGGAAAAGTCAAGACCAAACCACAATGGCCACAAGAAGTGGTCACAGCTTGTAGGAAACTTCCAGCCTACTTTAGGAAACATGGATGCTGAACAACCTTAGGCCAAATGTCATTTCACAAATTCATGCTTGACATCTCAATTAGGAAGACATCACTGCCCTCTTTGGAACTCTGTCATTACCCAAAATAATGGAGAAAGTGTTCCTGAGGTTGCAAGCTGTGTTCAAAGCTTGGACAAATACGAGAAGCTCAGCCTGTCATTGAGCATCGAGAAAACCAAAGTGCTCTTCCAGCAGTCACCAGCCAATCCCTTTCCAATGCCAGAGATACAGCTTAATGGTGTAACATTAGAAAATGTGGACCATTTCCACTCCTTTGGCAGCCACCTCTCCACCAAAGTCAGCATTGAGACTGAAATACAACACCGCTTGAGCTCTGCGAGTGCAGCATTCTTCCGAATGAAGCAGAGAGTGTTTGAGGACTGGGACATCCGTAGGGAGACCAAGGTGCTTGTTTATAAAGCTCTTCTCCTCCCAATCCTGCTCTACGCCTGTGATACGTGGACTGTCTACAGATGTCAACACTGACACTGAAATACAACACCAGCTGAGCTCTGCGAGTGCAGCTTTTCCAAATGAAACTGCCAGGTTTTACAATGTATTATAATGTAATATAGCTGAGTCATGCACTGCTAAAGGCTTCTATTGGAAATACTGAGTCATGCATTAATGGTATATAGAATTTCATTTGGGGAATGTGTTCTGGCCTAGTCCAGGTGATTGTGAATGATGCAATCCTGGGTTTGAGTTGAGTCAATGAGTTGGGAACCAGTCGGTGATTGCTATGTGTAAATGAATTGTATATAAGGAAGTTGTGTACAGTGTATATTTCTCCTTGTGCTGTGATGTTGTTCGTTGAAGGCTATATGTAATTAAAAGAACCTGTCTGCTAAGACAAGATATAACTGTATGCTGTGGTAAGTTTGTAATGTCATCTAGACTGGGGGAAAGACAATGGTAAAACTGACAATGGCCGGGCATGTGCTCAAGTGTATGTAAAAGGTTGCAGAGTGACTGGAGGCTGTGGGAGCGGTTGACTGAAAATACCTTGCAGGAAGAAGCTACTGGAAAGCACTGAAGTTGTGCAACTGATCTGCTGCTGAATTGTGAAGTTAATCTTAACAGAAACAGAGAGTGTTTGAGGACCGGGACAACCGTAGGGATACCAAGGTGCTTGTTTAGAAAGCTATCGTCCTCCCAACCCTGCTATATGCCTGCGAAACGTGGACTGTCTACAGACGTCACATGCAACTCCTGGAACAATTCCATCAGCGCTGCCACCGAAAAATCCTGCAAATCTCTTAGGAAGACAAGCGGACAAACATCAGTGTTATGGAAGAAGCAAAGACCACCAGCACTGAAGCGATGGTCCTCCACCATCAACTCCTCGGGACCGGCCACGTTGTCCGGATGCCCGACCACCGTCTCCCAAAGCAGTTGCTCTACTCCGAACTCAAGAATAGAAAATGGAATGTTGGAGGACAGGAAAAGAGATTTAAAGATGGGCTCAAAGCCAACCTTAAAAACTCTGGCATAGACACCGAGAACTGGGAAGCCCTGGCCCTTGAGCGCTCCAGCTGGAGGTCAGCTGTGACCAGCAGTGTTGCAGAATGGAGGGTGAAAGAGAGAAACATGCCAAGAGGAAGGCGCATCAAGCCAACCCCGACCAAGACCACCTTCCACCTGGAAACCAATGTCCCCACTGCGGGAGAAGGTGCAGATCAAGAATAGGGCTCCACAGTCACCAGAACACTGATCGTGGAAGACTATCTTACTCGGACAACGAGGGATCGCCTAAGTAAGTAAGGAGGCACTCCATCTTAGTGAATGTCCCTCAAATGTGAGGCATCCCAAGACCTGACACCGGATACATTAGTCATCCTTCCTAAGTGAATTACAAGCCAGACCTCTGTCCACTTTGAAGAGACGCATCAATCAGCAAAAGCAGCTCTGTCGTGGGGGAGAAAAGGCCACAAAGCCATGCTCACTAATCAATATGCTTTCAGAGAAAGGCAACACTTTTCAAACACATTGCCGGAGGCGACTGGTGGGTTTCTCTGTGGTAAGTAGAGATGTCTGCGGGTAGGCAAGGGGCAGGTCTCATTCTCCTGTTAATTTACACTTCCATTTCACTTCCTGGCAATTAGAAGCATTTCTACTTTAGCTAATTGAAGGAGGCTGAGGCATCTGTTCAATGGGCTGCAGTTCTCAAACACAACCAGTAAAAGGGAGTCATTTGTCCAAATATACTCTGGTTTTCCATCTGGGTCTAGGGATGCCAGTGGAACAGAAAAACAGGGTTGTTGTAGATTTTTTCGGGCTATATGACCATGTTCTAGAAGCATTCTCTCTCGATGTTTTGCCTGCATCTATGGCAAGCATCTTCAGAGGTAGTGAGGTCTCACTACATCTGAGGATGCTTGCCATAGATGCAGGCGAAACGTCAGGAGAGAATGCCTCTAGAACATGGCCATATAGCCCGAAAAAACCTACAACAACCCAGTGATTCCAGCCATGAAAGCCTTCGACAATACAAGGAACAGAAAAAGCTAAAGCAAAATTATTCTGTACCAAAAAGTGGGGGGGAAGCAAAACCACATTTGGGATGGGGGATTGTTTGCTGCATGCTGCATTTGAGTAGTACAGCTGAAAAATCGGTTGATACAGCAGCCCCATTTCCCCCAATCTCTGTTATTCATTCTCCAAACCACCTTCCGCCTGGTTGTGCCTCGACAGAATTTGGAAGAGCAGCTAATAATCGTAACATGTTTTTTCTTGACAGCGGCAGTTATTTCACGATGTTTGACAAGGAATTCGGGGTTTTCACTGCTGGGCAGCATTCGAAAGGCCACAAATTGCCTTCCCTTGCTCTCAAGATCGATCTACATCTGTTCTCACGGCACAAACGTAGTGCTTCACCCATAAAATTGGAAGCGTAAAAAATGAAAAAAAAAGCCATAGTAATCAGAAAAGGGTTGCCACACCACTCTGTGGTAATCTCTCTTGTAATTGAGCTGAGCTTCGTACGCCAAGTCAAAGATTGATGGATCCTTGTCTATCCCAATTACGGTTCAATGTATGGATTCTGTTATAGAACTCCAGTATGCTGATGACAATGTCTGTGCGCATTCAGAAGCTCTACAAGCCACTCTAAACGCCTTAGCAGAAGCATACGAAAAGCTCAGCCTGTCATTGAACATCGTGAAAACCAAAGTGCTCTTCCAGCAGTCACCAGCCAATCCCTCTCCAATGCCAGAGATACAGCTTAATGGTGTAACATTAGAAAATGTTGACCATTTCCACTCCCTTGACAGCCACCTCTCCACAAAAGTCAACGTCGACACCAAAATACAACACTGCCTGAGCTCTGCGGGTGCAGCATTTTTCCAAATGAAGCAGAGAATGTTTGAGGATCGGGACATCCGTAGGGAGACCAAGGTGCTTGTTTATAAAGCTATTCTCCTCCCAACCCTGCTCTATGCCTGCGAGACATGGACTGTCTACAGACGTCAACACTGACACTGAAATACAACACCAGCTGAGCTCTGCGAGTGCAGCTTTTCCAAATGAAACAGAGAGTGTTTGAGGACTGGGACATCTGTAGGGATACCAAGGTGCTTGTTTATAAAGCTATTCTCCTCCCAACCCTGCTCTATGCCTATGAAACATGGACTGTCTACAGACGTCAACACTGACACTGAAATACAACACCAGCTGAGCTCTGCGAGTGCAGCTTTTCCAAATGAAACAGAGAGTGTTTGAGGACTGGGACATATGTAGGGATACCAAGGTGCTTGTTGATAAAGCTATTGTCCTCCCAACCCTGCTATATGCCTGCGAAACATGGACTGTCTACAGATGTAACATACAACTCCTGGAACAATTCCATCAGCACTGCCTCCGGAAAATCCTGCAAATCTCTTGGCAAGACAAGCGGACAAACGTCAGCGTGGTGGAAGAAGCAAAGACCACCAGCATTGAAGTGATGGTCCTCCGCCATCAACTTGACTAGACCAGCCATGTTGTCCAGATGCCTGACCACCATCTCCCAAATCTGTTGCTCTACTCTGAACTCAAGAATGGAAAACGGAATGTTGGTGGACAGGAAAAGAGATTGAAAGATGGGCTCAAAGTCAACCTCAAAAACTCTGGCATAGACACTGAGAACTGGGAAGCCCTGGCCCTTGAGCGCTCCAGCTGGAGGTCAGCTGTGACCAGCAGTGCTGTAGAATTTGAAGAGGCATGAATGGAAGGCAAAAGAGAGAAATGTGCCAAGAGGAAGGCGTGTCAAGCCAACCCCAACCGGGACCGCCTTCCACCTGGAAACCAATGCCCTCATTGCAGGAGAAGACGCAGATCAAGAAGAAGGCTCCACAGTCACCTACGGATCCACAAGAATACTGATCCTGGAAGAGTATCCTACTCGGCCTACAAGGGATCGCCTAGATAAGTAAGTAAGGATTCTCCTTTTGATCCAAACACTGGCTCCTCTTTAACCTGAATTTTAATATTCTGAAACATACATATGGTACTTTGCCTTCTCATTTGGCATGTAGGATTGCTCGAAATAGCTAAACTACCACAGATTGTTAGGCAGACAAGCTACTGATTTCTCCACCAAAAAGAAACTGGTATTTCAAGGTGGGACCGACAAAGAAGAGAAGGGAGGAAAAACTCTGGGTGAAAAGATGCTCGCCTTCAAGTTGTGAGAAGAGCATCCTGCCCGGCCGAAAAGCACTGCACTGTTTTCAGTGACAAAACATTACATGTTATTTTAGGCTCAACAGATACAGATGGATCATTTCTGTGGGTACAAAGCATATGCCGTTGTTTCTGGAAACAAGCAGGAGGGAGAATGTGCCAAAGTATTGCACACAGTACTTAGATGTGATCTCTCATCCTCACAAATAAAGCCACTGTCAAGCCTTCGCATTGCACAACGTTACAGACATGATATCCCCATCTGCTCAAAGGATTCGAGCTTGTGGCTCAAAACCACAGAGATATAGATATATATATATCATTCCATTTAAGTATACTTTATGTAGACAGTTAGTACAGTGAGTTGAGTTAGGTCTCAACTAAACTGCTATATAATGCAGATTAACTGCATTGAACTGGATTATATGAGTCTACACTGCCATATAATGCAGGGCAATGAAGTGAAATTGCATTATATAGCAGTGTAGATGGTGGTTAAGACTAGCAATACAGAAAGCTTTGATTCAAATCTTTTTTAAGTCAAGGAACGCATCCACCACAACAACATCATCATTAATATCCAACTTTTTTCTTTGCCAAAGAACACTCAAAGCTTTTAAGAGGTCACTGCAAGTCCAAAGCTTTCCTGCAACGGACCTCTTGCACTTTTAATGAAGGCATAGGAAGAGGAACTTCAACAGGTGCAGCTTCCTAAGCAAGCAACACCTGCTTAAAATATCTTTTAATTATCTATTACAGTGTCATGGAGATAACTTACCTTCAAATCACTTCCCTTTTAGGATAATTAACATCTTATAAGCCACTGGTTCTCATCCTGTGGGGCCCCAGGTGTTTTGGACTACAACTTCCAGAAATCCCAGCCAGTTTATCACCTGCTAGTATTTCTGGAAGTTGAAGGCCAAAATATAGGGACCCGCAGGTTGAGAACCACTGTTACCCCTTAACAACCTGGCAAGAAATAGTCAACCTCCAGGGTGGACTCCATCTCTACTCAATGCCTCCAGAAGTTCCTCCATTTCCACTCAAGGCTTGCAAGGGACCCTCAAAGGTGAGGCAACTCAAGGCTCTCAAAGGCAACCCCTATTAAAAATCAAGAGCTCCCAAAGGTGCCCTTATTTCAAGTCAAGGCGCAAAATGGTGACCCCATTGAAACCCAAGGCCCCAAATGTGGCCCCAAATGTGGCCCCACTGGAACCCAAGGCCCAAAGGTGACTCTCATTGAAACCAAAGACCCCTAATGTGGCCCCATTGAAATCCAAGGCCCCAAAGGTGACCCTCACAGATACTGAAGACCCCAAAGGTGACCCTCACCGAAAGTGAACCCCAAATGTGACCCACACTGAAATCCAAGGCCCCAAAGGTGACCCTCATTGAATCCAAAGACCTCAATGGTGACCTTATTGAAACCCAAGGCCCCAAAGGTGACCTTCACTGATACTGAAGACCCCAAATATGACCCATGTTGAAACTGAAGACCCCAAAGGGGATGCTCATTGAAAGTGAACCCCAAATGTGACCCACATTGAAACTGAAGACCCCAAATATGACCCTCATTGAAACCAAAGACCTCAATGGTGACCTTATTAAAATGGTGAAGACCCCCAATGTGGCCCCATTGAAACTGAAGACCCCAAAGGTAACCCTCATTGAAAGTGAACCCCAAATGTGACCCACATTGAAACTGAAGACCCCAAATATGACCCTCATTGAAACCAAAGACCTCAATGGTGACCTTATTAAAAACCCAAGGCCCCAAATGTGACCCTCATTGAAACTGAAGACCCCAAATGTTACCCTCATTGAAACTGAAGACCTCAAATGTGACCATCATTTAAAATGAAGACCCCAAATGTGACCCACATTGAAACCGAAGACCCCAAATGTGATCCACATTGAAACTGAAGACCCCAAAGGTGACCCTCATTGAAACTGAAGACCCCAAAGGTGACCCTCATTGAAACCGAACCCTAAATGTTACCATCATTGAAACTGAACCCCAAATGTGACCCACATTGAAACTGAACCCCAAATGTGACCCACACTGAAAGTGAAGACCCCAAAGCTGCCCCTCATTGAAACTGAAGACCCCAAAGGTGACCCACACTGAAACTGAACCCCAAATGTGACCCTACATTGAAGCCGAAGACCGCAAATGTGACCCACACTGAAACTGAACCCTAAATGTGATGCTACATTGAAACTGAACCCCAAAGGTGACCCTTATTGAAACTGAACCCCAAATGTGATCCACATTGAAAGTGAAGACCCCAAAGATGACTCACATTGTATCTGAACACCAAAAGTAACCCTCATTGAAACAAGACCCCAAAGGTGACCCACATAGAAAGCGAAGACCCCAAAGATGACTCACATTGTAACTGAACCCCAAAGGTGACCCTACATTGAAACTGAACCCCAAAGGTAACACTCATTGAAACTGAAGACCCTAAATGTGACCCTCAATTAAAACCTACTCCCCAAAAGGTGCCTCCATTGAAATCCCTGGCCCCAAAGGTGGCCCCACTCAAACTGAAGACCCCAAAGGTGACCCTCATTAAAACTGAACCCCAAAGGTGACCCTTATTGAAACTGAACCCCAAATGTGATCCACATTCAAAGTGAAGACCTCAAATGTGACCCTCATTCAAACTGAAGACCCCAAAGCTGCCCCTCATTGAAACTGAAGACCCCAAAGGTGACTTCACTGAAACTGAACCCCAAATGTGACCCTTATTGAAACCCATGGCCCCAAATGTGACCCACATTAAAACTGTAGACCCCAAAAGTGACCTCGCTGAAACTGAACCCCAAATGTGACTCACATTGAAATGGAAGACCCCAAATGTGACTCAAATTGAAAGTGAAGACCCCAAAGGTGACCCTCATTGAAACTGAAGACCCCAATGGTGACCCTCATTCAAACTGAACCCCAAATGTGACTCACACTGAAATGGAAGACCCCAAAGGTGACCCACATTGAAACTGAACCCTAAATGTGACTCACATTGAAAGTGAAGACCCCAAATGTGAGCCCCATTCAAACTGAAGACCCCAAAGGTGACCCCACTGAAACTCAGGACCCCAAATATGACCCTCACTGAAGCCCAAGGCCACACTACAAACGAACACCCCAAATGTGGGGCCTTGGGGTGCACTGAGGGTCACCTTTGGGGCCTTGGGTTGTGTTGGGGTCACTTGAGGGGTCTTCAGATCCTCATTGAACCCCCAGGCCCCAAATGTGACCCTCGGAGGCGCCCCCCATTCGCTCCCCGCTTCCCTGACGCACCTCCGGGCTTCCCCTCCGCCTCGCCGCCTTCCTCGGCCCTCTTCCTCCGCTTCCTCTCCTCTTGACCCGCTCCTCACGCCGCCATCTTGGGATCCCGCCAAGGCGAAGCCCAGCAACATCCGGGGACAGCCCCGCTCCCCGTCGCCTTGGCAACAAAAAGCCTTCCGCCCCCGCCCACCGAGACCTTTGCAAGTCCTGATTGGCTGCGGTTTGTGAGAGCACCGCCCACTTCTTGTGACTCGGGGCGGAGCCAGAGGAGGCGGGACAATGCGCTGATTGGTTATCGCCGAGGAAGATTGACAGGAGGACGACGTCTCACTTCTAATTGGTGTAGATTCATGAGAGCACCGCCTACTTATTGTATCACTGGAGGCGCACCAAGCGAAGGCGGGACAATGCGCTCATTGGTTAATGCCGAGGATGATTGACAGATTAAGACAAACCCGCCCTTTTTAAAGGAGCCGCGAAGGCGGGACAATGCGCTCATTGGTTAATGCCGATGATGATTGACAGATTAAGACAAACCCGCCCTTTTTAAAGGCGCCGCGAAGGCGGGACAATGCGCTCATTGGTTAATGCCGAGGATGATTGACAGGTTGAGATAAACCCGCCCTTTTTAAAGGGGACGCGCACACTACTACTACTACTACTACTCCTGCAACTAGATGGTAATCTATCTATATATAAATGCTCTGTGCATAATGAGTTCCTTAAAATCAAAAGAACCAATGAACGAAATCACACCAAATTTGGCAACAAAACGTCTCACAACACAAGGAGTAACCATCACTCAAAAAATTATGATTTTGTCATTTGGGAGTTGCAGTTGCTGGGATTTATAGTTCAACTCCATCAACGATGGAATTGAACCAAACTTGGCACACAGGGAAGGCTCAGGGACTTAGTAAAACTTCAACTCCCAGGAATCCGTAGCACTCTAGCAGAGAAGGATCGGGGACTTAGCAAAACTACAACTCCCAGGAATCCGTAGCACTCTTTAGCAGAGAAGGATCGGGGACTTAGCAAAACTACAACTCCCAGGAATCCGTAGCACTCTTTAGCAGAGAAGGCTCGGGGACTTAGTAAAACTTCAACTCCCAGGAATCTGTAGCACTATTTAGCAGAGAGGGATCGGAGACTTAGTAAAACTATAACTCCCAGGAATCCGTAGCACTCTTTAGCAGAGAAGGCTCGGGGACTTAGTAAAACTACAACTACAGAACTCCCATAACCAACAGAAAATACTGGAAGGGTCTGGTGGGCATTGACCTTGAGTTTGGGAGTTGTAGTTCACCTACATCCAGAGAGTACTGTGGACTTAAACAATGATGGATCTGGACCAAACTTGGCACAAGCACTCAATACGCCCAAATATGAACACAGATGGAGTTTGGGGGAAATAGACCTTGACATTTGGGAGTTGTAGTCGCTGGGATTCACAGTTCACCTACAATCAAAGGGCATTCTGAACCCCACAAACGACAGAATTGGGACAAACTTCCCACACAGAAGCCCCATGACCAACAGAAAATACTTAAGGCCATCCAGTCCAACTCCCTTCACCAGGGCAAGAAAACGAAAACAAAGTCCTCCTGACAAAGAGCCATCCAGCCATAGATATAGATAGATCGATATGATTCACTCACACACAGCTATAGTATCATAGATTTGAAAGGGACCCCTAAAGGACAATGATATGTTGCATGTTCCAGAGTAGACAAACCAGACACTCTCCACATCCACACTGACAAACAAACAACAAGAAATATTGTTTACCCACAAGCATCAAGACATTACATATATTAGAAACCAATACCTTCTCATTCCCTTTATTTTCCAGATCAACAGACTGGGCCACAGCAACGCGTGGCAGGGGACAGCTAGTATTAATTAAAAGGATAGGAAAGCAATAGCATTGTGATTTCTAAAGGCTGGAAAAGTTACGCCAGAGACGCAGACTTTCCCAGAATTAATTCTAATCAGTTCTTCTCCCAAAGTTAATTAATTATAATAAGGATTCATGATTTAATTGTATGGCAATGATTATAATCAGTTTGTCTCCAGTCTGCAAAAGCTTATGAAGCAATCAATGGGGTCGTTTCTGTTGCAATTGTCATTTAAATACATATACAAGGTATGTGTACATCTATATATGCATCTATAGATATACACACACATTGTATATGTATTTAAATGACAGTTGCAACGTGTGTATGTATATACTTAAATACATATACAATGTATGTGTGTATCTGTATATGCATATATATATTTCTCCCTTTCGTTCATGCATATTCAAATTCCACAACACTGCTGGTCACAGCTGACCTCCAGTAAGAGCACTCAAGGGCCAGGCCTTCCCAGTTCTCAGTGTCTGTGCCACAGTTTTTAAGGTTGCCTTTAAGCCCATCTTTACATCTCTTTTCCTGTCCATCAATATTCCTTTTTCTGTGAGTTGGGAGTAGAGTAACTGCTTTGGGAGATGGTGATCTTTGGGCCTTCAGACAACTGGCTTGTTCAGTAGACTCCCCTCTACAGTTTTATTTTGGCGGGAAGCCATAGCATTGGATGGTTGTGTTGTTAAAGTGCGAAGTATGGAACCCTGTGCAGACGGTCAGTCAATGTGACTCAAGCAACGTATGCGGCAGGTACTGGCTTGTTCAGTAGACTCTCCTCTACAGTTCCATTTTGGTGGGAAGCCTTAGCATTGAACGGTTGTGTTGTTAAAGTGCGAAGTATGGTTGGCCAATGCAACTTAAGCAACATGCAGTCATTGAATTCTTGACAGCAGAAGGTGTCACCCCAAAGGAGATTCATCAGAGAATGCAAACTGTTAATGGTGATTGTGTTGATGTGAGTACTGTGCATGGTTGAGCAAGTTAGTTTAAAGATGTTGAGGTGACACCTTCTGCTGTCAAAAATTGCTTAAGTCGCATTGACTGACCATCTGCGCAGGGTTCCATACTTCACACATTAACACCACAACCGTTCAACGTTAAGACTTCCTGCCAAAATGGAACTGTAGAGGAGAGTCTACTGAACAAGCCAGTACCTGCCGCATACGTTGCTTAAGTCACATTGATTGACCGTCTGCGCAGGGTTTCATACTTCGCATTTTAATAACGCAACCGTTCAATGCTAAGGCTTCCCGCCAAAATGGAACTGTAGAAGAGAGTCTACTGAACAAGCCAGTACCTGCCGCATACGTTGCTTAAGTCACATTGACTGACTGTCTGCGCAGGGTTCCATACTTTGCACTTTAATAACACAACTGTGCAATGCTAAGACTTCCTGCCAAAATGGAACTGTAGAGGAGAATCTACTGAACAAGCCAGTACCTGCTGCATACCTTGCTTAAGTCGCATTGATTGACCATCTGCGCAGGGTTCCATACTTCGCACTTTAACAACACAACCGTTCAATGCTAAGACATCCTGCCAAAATGGAACTGTAGAGGAGAGTTTACTGAACAAGCCAGTACCTGCTGCATACGTTGCTTAAGTCTCATTGACTGACCGTATGCGCAGGGTTCCATACTTTGCACTTTAACAACACAAACGTTCAATGTTAAGGCTTCACGCCAAAATGGAACTGTAGGGGAGGGTCTACTGAACAAGCCAGTACCTGGCACATACGTTGCTTAAGTCACATTGACTGACTGTCTGCGCAGGATTCCATACTTTGCACTTTAATAACACAACTGTGCAATGCTAAGACTTCCTGCCAAAACGGAACTGTAGAGGAGAGTCTACTGAACAAGCCAGTACCTGCCGCATACCAGTACTGCCATCTGTTGAGCAGTTACGAAGGTCGAGGCATGACTTTTTATGTGGTTTTGCACAGGCATTACTTCTCATTCAACCCTCATATGGGTTTTGTTGTGGTTTTTTTTTTTTTGCATGTGTTGTAATGTATTTTTATTTTTTGTCTTTTTAAGTTTCTTCTGCCATGTTTTTCAGTGTTTTTTGTGAGTGATGGTTTGACAGGTGTATTGTGTCCAAATTTGGTGCCAATTCTTGCAGTGGTTTTTCAGTTTTGTTAATCCCACAAACGAATATTACATTTTCTTAATAATTATATATATATATATATATATATATATATATATATATATATATATATAATCCACCTAAACTGGGCTGCATTAAGGTCAGTATTTGCTTTTAATTACTACCTTTCAGGATTAATATCACGTCAATACACAGTTTTGGGATGATATTAATGGCATAGTATGGGGTATAACTATCAGTTAGGCCTAATTTTAATACAAATTCTAAAGCAACCAGAAACTACATTTCTCCAGTATCTACCAATCTTGTTAATTGAAAAACTGCTTATTATTATTATTACTATTATTATTATATAATATTATATTATTATTATTATTATTATTATTATTATATAATACTAGCCGCCCCCTGCCAGGCGTTGCTGTGGCCTGCTCTGTTGATCTGGAAAATAAAGTAATGAGAAAGTGTTGGTTTCGAATATGTGTAATTTCTTTCTGCTTGTGGGTAAACAGTATTTCTTGTTGTTTCTTTGTCAGTGTTGACGTGGAGAGTGTCTGGTTTGCCCACCCTTGAACATGCAACATATCATTTGTCCTTCTTTAAGGGTCCCTTTCAAATCTATGATACTATATCTGTGTGTGTGTGAATCATATCTATCTATCTCTATCTATAGCTGGATGGCTCTTTGTCAGGAGGGCTTTGATTATGTTTTCTTGACCTGATGAAGGGAGTTGGATTGGATGGCCTTAAGTATTTTCTGTCGGTCATTCTGTCGGCCCCAATTCTGTCGTTCGTGGGGTTCAGAATGCTCTTTGATTGTAGGTGAACTATAAATCCCAGTGACTACAACTCCCAAATGTCAAGGTCTATTTCCCCAAACTCCATCTGTGTTCATATTTGGGCGTGTTGAGTGCTTGTGCCAAGTTTAGTCCAGATCCATTGTTTGAGTCCACAGCGCTCTCTGGATGTAGGTGAACTACAAATCCCAAACTCAAGGTCAGTGCCCACCAAACCCTTCCAGTGTGTTCTGTTGGTCATGGAAGTCCTGTATGCCATGTTTGGTTCAATTCCATCATGGGTGGAGTTCGGAATACTCTTTGATTGTAGGTGAACTATAAATCCCAGTGACTACAACTCCCAAATGTCAAGGTCTATTTCCCCAAACTCCATCTGTGTTAATATTTGGGCGTATTGAGTGCTTGTGCCAAGTTTGGTCCAGATCCAGCATTGTTTGAGTCCACAGCGCTCTCTGGATGTAGGTGAACTACAACTCCCAAACTCAAGGTCAGTGTCCACCAAACCTTTCCAGGTTTTTCTGTTGGTCATGGGAGCCCTGTGTGCTAAGTTTGGCCCAATTCCATCATTGGTGGCGTTCAGAATGCTCTTTGATTGTAGGTAAACTATAAATCCCAGCAACGACAATTCCCAAATGACGAAATCAATTTTTTTGAGTGGAGGACATAAATTTGCATTTAATTATTCCCTTTCAGGATTAATATCATGTCAATACCAAGTTTTGACATGATATTAATGGCATAGTATGGGGTATAAGTATCAATTAGGCCTATTTTTAATATGAAACTCTCAAGCAACCGGAAACTACATTAATCCAGCATCTACCGATCTTCTTAATTGAGAATCTGCTAATTATTATTATTATTATTAGTAGTAGTAATAGTAGTATTAGTAATAGTATTAGTATTATTATTTCTGATCAATAGGGGAGATTTGTGTAATGGAAATGCGCCATCTGTTGGGGGAAAGGGATAGAGCAAGTCTGCAGAACACTTCCATTTGCAGAAATATCTTTATTTTCCCATCAAATAGTGGTTGTTCCATCAAATAAAGTTGGGTTCAACACAGTAAAATATCTCCACAATATTGTAGCTCAAGTGCCAGAAAATTTGAATAAATCAACAACTTTTTTTCCCTAAAAAACAGCAGCAATATCAATGATCTTCGGTCCCAAAGATCTGGAAGGCAGCAAGATTCGCCCTTGATCTGGTTTTGATCGCCGGACTAGATTGAAAGCATTTAATCCAATGAGAAAATGTCATCTTTGAGTTTGTATCACATTCTTTACAGCAGCTTTACCAACAAAGGGTGCGTCTACACTGCAGAATAAATGCAGTTTGACACCGCTTTAGACACTGTGGCTCAGTGCATATTGTAGTTTGGTGAAGCGTCATCACATTTTTGGCAGAGAAGGATTGGGACTTAGTAAAGCTACAACTCCCAGAAATTCGTAGCACTCTTTAGCAGGGACAGCTCAGAGCTTAGTAAAACTACAACTCCCAAGGTTCAATATCACTCTTTAGCAGAGGAGACTTGGGATTTAGTAAAACTACAACTCCCAGGAATCCAAAGCACTCTTTAGCAAATAAGAATCAGGACTTAGTGAAACTACAATTCCCAGAAATCCATAGCACTCTTCAACAGAGAAGGAGTGGGACTTAGTAAAACTACAACTCCCAGGAATCTGCAGCACTCTTTAGCAGAGAAGGATCAGGGACTTACTAAAACTACAGCTTCCAGGAATATGTAGCACTATTTATCAGAGAAAATTCAGAGACTTAGTAAAACTACAACTCCCAGTAATCCGTAGCACTCTTTAGCAGAGAAGGCTCGGGGACTTAGTAAAACTACAACTCCCAGGAATCCGTAGCACTATTTATCAGAGAAGGATCAGGGACTTAGTAAAACTTCAACTCCCAGGATTCCGTAGCACTCTTTAGCAGAGAAGGCTCGGGAACTTAGTAAAACTACAACTCCCAGGAATCTGTAGCACTATTTAGTAGAGAGGGATCAGAGACTTAGTAAAACTACAACTTCAGGAATCCATAGCACTCTTTAGCAGAGAAGGATCAGGGACTTAGTAAAACTACAACTCCCAGGAATCCGTAGCACTCTTTAGCAGAGTAGGCTCGGGGACTTAGTAAAACTACAACTCCCAGGAATCCGTAGCACTCTTTAGCAGAGAAGGATAGGAGACTTAGTAAAACTACAACTCCCAGGAATCCGTAGCACTCTTTAGCAGAGAAGGATAGGAGACTTAGTAAAACTACAACTTCCAGGAATCCATAGCACTCTTTAGCAGAGACAGATTGGGGACTTAGTAAAACTACAACTCCCAGGAATCTGTAGCACTCTTTAGCAGAGAAGGATCAGGGACTTAGTAAAACTACAACTCCCAGTAATCCATAGAACTCTTTAGCAGAGAAGGATCAGGACTTAGTAAAACTACAACTAACTCCCAGGAATCCATAGCACACTTTAGCAAATAAGAATCAGGACTTAGTGGAACTAGGATTCCCAGAAATCCATACCACTCTTTAGCAGAGAAGGATCGGGGACTTAGTAAAACTACATCTCCCAGCAATCCATAGCATTGAGCACAATGGGGTCATAATGCATTCATTATACGGTGTAGAAAATACACTGTAGGTCTTCCGCCGTTCTCTGCCTTACCAAACTACAACTCCCAGGGTTCCATAGCATTGAGTCAAAATATACTTGTGCAATTTTGGAAATGGAGAATCGACACACATCAAGCCTGTCTTAAATCAATGTAGAATTATACAGTTGAAAGGAACCCCCCAAAGGTCATCTAGTCCAACCTCCTTCTCTGCCAAGTACAATGCAAACTCTCCCGACAGATGGCCATCCAAACTCAGTTTGGAAACGAGAGAGAGCGTGTGTCCATGACCCTTTGAGGTAGCACATTCTTGCGGATATTTCGGCAGAATCTCTTCTCTTGCAATCTCTTGCAGTGGAGATCAATAGGCGGGAATCCCAGACCCAGAAACGGGTCATTTTCCGGTGCACCATGCTTCGGGGCCGTGCCGCTCTTTGATGAGCCAAATCCCATCGACGACCTTCCCATCCTTACAAGAGAAAAAGCAAAACACGAGGATTTCAGGTGCTTATTTTTCGGATGCAAATAGACAATTAGCTGTCCTACTATAGAGCTCTCATCATAGAAAATCTTACTTTACTTACTTAGGCGATCCCTCGTTGTCCGAGTAGGATAGTCTTCCAGGGTGGGTCCATAGGTGACTGTGGAGCCCTCTTCTTGACCTGCATCTTCTCCCTTCCGCAGTGAGGGTATCGGTTTCCAGGTGGAAGGCGGTCCCGGTCGGGGTTGGCTTGACGCGCCTCCCTCTTGGCACGTTTCTCTCTTTCACCCTCCATTCGTGCGTCTTCGAATTCTGCAGCACTGCTGGTCACAGCTGACCTCCAACTGAAGCACTCGAGGGGCAGGGCTTCCCAGTTCTCGGTGTCTATGCCAGAGATTTTAAGGTTGGCTTTGAGCCCATCTTTCAATCTTTTTTCCTGTCCACCAACATTCCGTTTTCCGTTCTTGAGTTCGGAGTAGAGCAATTGCTTTGGGAGACGGTGGTCAGGCATCTGGATAACGTGGCTGGTCCAGCGGAGTTGATGGCGGAGCACCATCGCTTCAATGCTGGTGGTCTTTGCTTCTTCCAGAACACTGACATTTGTCCGCTTGTCTTCTCAAGAAATTTGCAGGATTTTCTGGAATCAGCGCTGATGGAATCGTTCCAGGAGTTGCATGTGACGTCTGTAGACAGTCCACGTTTCACAGGCATATAGCAGGGTTGGGAGGGGAATAGCTTTATAAACAAGCCCCTTGGTCTCCCTATGGATGTCCCGGTCCTCAAACACTCTCTGCTTCATTCGGAAAAATGCTGCACTCGCAGAGCTCAGGCGGTGTTGTATTTCAGTCTTACTGTTGATGTCTGTAGACAGTCCACGTTTCGCAGGTGTAAAGCAGGGTTAGGAGGACAATACCTTGGAAACAAGCCCCTTGGTCTCCCTACGGATGTCCTGGTCCTCAAACACTCTCTGCTTTCTAATTGCAACATTCGCACTTGCTTTAAACAGACAAGGGTTCTTTCTCCCACCCTGGACATAATTCCACAGGGATATATAGACATTCCATTTGCTTCACCGCCAACAGAACCTCTAACCAGTGATGCAGGTGAAACCTCAGGAGAGAATGCTGCTGGAACATGGCCATACAGCCCCCCAAAACTGACAGCAACCCAGTGATTCCGGCCATGAAAGCCTTCGACAACACAATTCAAAGGCTACATCTATGCAGATGCCCTCACTAATTGACTATGCTAGCTTCATGGTTACTCACATGCGTGTTTGTGATGTGGGCTGGGGAAGGCACTTGTTTTTGTTGGACAATGACAATAAAGTTATTCTATTCTAGTGAGTGGATCCCACTCAACACTTGCAAATCAAGTTTGCTAATTGCATCCCTTTACATTTGTCTAATACACAATGGTTCTTTCTCCCACCCTGGACATTTTTCCACAGAGGGTGCCTCCAGGCAACAAAGGCCAGGCTACCTCTATGTGGATACCCTCACTGATTGACTTTGCAGCATCATAGCTACGCAATGCTTTAAACAGACAAGGGTTCTTTTTCCTACCCTGGACATTATTCCACCAAGGATGCCTCCAGGCCACAAAGGCCAGGCTACCTCTATGTGGATACCCTCACCGATTGACTTTGCAGCCTCATAGCTACGCAATGCTATTCATGCTTTCTAATTGCAACATTCACACTTGCTTCAAACAGACAAGGGTTCTTTCTCCCGCCCTGGACATTATTCCACAGAGGATGCTTCCAGGCAACAGAGGCCAGGCTTCCTCTATATGGATACCCTCACTGATTGACTTTGTAGTGTCATGGCTACTCAATGCTATACACGCTTTCTAATTGCAACATTTGCACTTGCTTTAAACAGAGAATAATTCTTTCTCCCACCCTGGACAAGTGTGTGTGTGTGTATAGACTCCACTCGGTTCACCACCATCAGATCCTCTGATGATGCCAGCCACAGATGCAGGCAAAATGTCAGGAGGAAATGCTGCTCAAACACATTAGCCACACAGCCCAGAAAGCACACAACACACACCCTAATCCGCACCTTGTCGTCAGACACTTGCTCCAGCCAAAGGTGGGTCCGGTTCAGGATCTGCATCCGAGTGAAGCCGTAGTCCTCGATCCGCACGGCGCTCCAGTTCCTCGGTTCGGGGACAAAGGGGTCGAGGCGTTCTTGGCAACCCTAAATGGGGGAAAGAGGGGGAACGCTTAGTGCAAAGCAACCAGGCAAAGAAGGCTCAATGCAATGGAATGGCCATTGGCTCAATGCGGTGGAAACATGGGTGTTATAGTCGTTTCCAAGGTCTTTTGCCTTTTTTATACTGTGATATGAATGAGTTCAACCTCATGGAGTCCTGGGCGTTGTAGTTTGGCGCTCTTCGTCTCAGGACTTAGTAGAACTACAACTCCCAGGAATCCATAGCACCAAAGGCCCGGAACTTAGTAAAACTACAAAACTACAATTGTGGGAGTTGAAGTCCAAAACACCTGGAGGGCCAAGGTTTGTCCATTTGTCCATGACTGAGCTCTCCTAGTAGAAAATGCTTAGTGACTTATCAAACTACAAATCCCAGGAATGCACACCTCAAGGCCTTGGAAAACTACAACTCCCAGGACACCGCAACACTGAACCAAGGCAGTTAAAGTTGTGCCAAACTTCGTTAATTCCACTGTGCAGATGCATCCCTTGTCAAACTATAACTCCCAAGATCCCACTGCAATGAAAGTGGTGCCAAAACTGCATTAATTCAACAGTGCAGATGCATCCCTTGTCAAACTACAACTCCCAGGATCCCACTGCAATTAAAGTGGTGCCAAAACTGTATTAATTCAACAGTGCAAATGCATCCCTTGACAAACTACAACTCCCATGATCCCGCTGCAGTTAAAGTGGTGCCAAAATGCATTAATTCAATAGTGCAGATGCATCCCTTGTCAAACTACATCTTCCAAGAACCCACAGCAGTTAAAGTGGTGCCAAAACTGCATTAATTCAATAGTGAAGATGAATCCCTTATCAAACTATAACTCCCAGGATCCCACTGCAATTAAAGTGGTTCCAAAATTGCATTAATTCAACAGTGCAGGTGCATCCTTTGTCAAACTACTGCCAGGATCCCACTGCAATTAAAGTGGTTCCAAACTGCATTAGTTCAACAGTTCAAATGCATTCCTTGTCAAACTACAACTTCCAGGATCCCACTGTAATGAAAATGGTGCCAAAACTGCATTAATTAAACAGTGCAGATGCATCCCTTGACAAACTATAACTCCCAGGATGCCACAACAGTTAAAGTGGTGCCAAAACTGCATTAATTCAACAGTGCAGATGCATCCTTTGTCAAACTACAACTGCCAGGATCCCATGGCAGTTAAAGTGGTGCCAAAACTGCATTAATTCCACAAGCAGATACATCCCTTGTCAAACTATAACTCCCAGGATCCCACTGCAATGAGAGTGGTGCCAAAACTGCATTAATTCAATAGTGCAGATGCATCCCATGTCAAACTATAACTCCCAGGATCCCACTGTAATGAAAATGGTGCCAAAACTGCATTAATTCCACCTTGCAGGTGCATCCCTTGTCAAACTACAACTCCTAGGATCCCATAGCATTGCAGCATTGGTCAGTTAAAAGCGCATTCAAACTGCATTCATTCTACCAATGCAGATACAACTCAATCCTCAAACTTTTGTAACTTACGGCCGATCCAGTGATGATATGGACAGGAGCCCCAGGATTGGTATAAGGAGCCTCAGTGCTGCCATTATAGACCTGCAGAAGGGAGCAAAGAGATATGGAAGAAAGAAAAATATTGTCTATGGGCTGAGGAAGATATATAAATTGAAATAATAATAATCATCATCATCATCATCATAGCAACAACAACTTAACAATACGTAACCAATAGTAATAATAATAGCAGCAGTAATAATACCAACAACATCAACAACAATTTAACAATGCATAAATAACAGTAGTAAAATAATACTAATATCCACAACAACAACATAACAATACATAACCAATAGTAATAATAGTAATACCAACAACTTAACAATATGTAACCAATAGTAATAATAATAGTAATAACACCAACAACAATTTAACAATGCATAACCAATGCATAAAGTAATAATAATAATACCAACAACAACTTCACAATATGTAGCCAATAGTAATCATAATAATAATACTAACAACAACAATACATAATCAATGGTGACAATAATACCAAAACATCAGCAATATGTAACAATACATAACTAATAGTAAAACAATAATAGTAATAATAATAATAAATAACAGCAACTTAACAATATGTAACCAATAGTAATAATAATAGTAATAACACCAACAATTTAACAATGCATAACCAATGCATAAAGTAATAATAATAATACCAACAACAACTTCACAATATGTAGCCAATAGTAATCATAATAATACCAACAACAACTTCACAATATGTAGCCAATAGTAATCATAATAATAATAATACCAACAACAATACTTAACCAATAGTGACAATAATACCAAAACATCAGCAATATGTAACAATACATATAATAGTAAAACAATAATAGTAATAATAATAATAAATAACAACAACTTAACAATATGTAACCAATAGTAATAATAATAGTAATAACACCAACAACAATTTAACAATGCATAACCAATGCATAAAGTAATAATAATAATACCAACAACACCTTAACAATACGTAGCCAATAGTAATAATAATAATACCAACAACAACTTCACAATATGTAGACAATAGTAATCATAATAATAATAATACCAACAACAATACTTAACCAATAGTGACAATAATACCAAAACATTAGCAATATTTAACGATACATAACTAATAGTAAAACAATAATAGTAATAATAATAATAAATAACAACAACTTAACAATATGTAACCAATAGTAATAATGCCAAAAACATCAACAATACTTAACAATACATAAGCAATAGTAATATAATAAAAATAATATTAATACAAACAACAACAACGACTTCACAATACATAACTAATAGTAAGAATAATAATACCAACAGCAACAACTTCACAATATGTTGTCGAAGGCTTTCACGGCAACCTAACTTCACAATATGTAACCAATAGTAATAATAATAATACCAAAAAGCATAATCAATATTTAACAATACATAATATTAATACCAACAACAACAGCAATAACAACTTCACAATACAAAGTTAATAGTAAGAATAATAATGCCAACAACAATTTCACAATATGTTATAAAAGGCTTTCATGGCAACCCAACTTCACAATATGTAACCAATAGTAATAATAATAATAATAATACCAAAAACTTCATCAATATTTAACAATGCATAACTAATAGTAATACAACAACAACAACAACAACAACAGTGTTACTGGTGATATGAGAATAATACAATAAGCAATGATCACCAACTTCATTAGTATTATTGATTAGCAATTTATTTCCTAATCATTATAATTAATCTCATTACTATCATTATTGCCTTAATTTGTATCTTGCTTTTTTGTCAAAAACTGGGACGAGTCAATTTGCAAATTAATCCAGATTTAATAACTGCCATGGCTCAGTGTTGGAGTTGGGAGTTGGAGTTTTCCAAGGTCTAAGCCCAAGAGTGATGGGGGCCTCTGGGAACTACAACTCCCATGATTCCACAGCATTGAGCCATGGCAAAGTGGTGTCAAATTGCATTTATTCTGCAGTGCAGATGCATCACAAGGCAATCAAAAGCCATCTTCTTCCAAATTAGAAGGAAATTGGAAATTCCCCCGAAATCGAGAACTACCTTGTAGTTGTAGAGCGGCCAGAGCCTCTCGTAGGAGTGTTCGTGGGCCCATAATTCCAAGTCGACTCCTGGAAACCAAAGAGGGGGAAATAGAGCAAGAAGGTGAGAATGAAAGCAGTCTTTTGCAAGGCAGGTAGAAGAAAGGTTTGGGTGGAAAGGCCATTCAATAATATTGTGCTATGTTCCTGGTTTGAAAGTGTTATTTCCTGTTGAATTGCATGGCCTTTACTTTGAAAGTAGTTGTTCTGCTCCAGAAACTTTGTTTTTGTGGCCCAAACTATGTTGAATTCATTGAGACTTGATGAGATAGTGATTGAAAAACGAAAGCAAAATGTGCTAGAACAGGAAAGTGTTGCAAAAACCAAAGTTTTTGCAGCTTAGTGAACTTTCCCCATGTTTTGTGATAGAACCAATTAGGAAATGACATTTTCAACCCAGGAACAAAAATAGTGTTACATAGTGTATTGCTGAAAACTTACCGTATTTGTAGAATAAATCCTCCAAGCCATACTGGTGGGAGTCAAGCCCACAGCGGACCTAGGAAACAGGGAGATTAAAACATGATGAAAACTAAAAAGGAAGGCAGGAAGGAAGGAAGGAAGGAAGGAAGGAAGGAAGGAAGGAAGGAAGGAAGGAAGGAAGAAGAGAAAGAGGGTGGGAAAGTTGGCCACAGCAACGCGTGGCGGGTACAGCTAGTAAATAAATACAATGGCAATTGTAGTTTGCACACTGCAGCTCTCAGGATTCAATAGCAGTGAGCCCATGGCAGTTCAAGTGGTGTCAAACTGTTTTGATTCCGCAATGTAGACACAACCTTAGGTGGTGTAGTTGTGTGACAAGGTTTCACGTCTGCTTTCCCCTTGCACTCACAATGCTTTCGTGCTGTGTGCAGTCATCCCGATCGTTGTTGGAGCAGTACATGGGCCGGTGCCCCATGGTTATGATCCAAGGGCGCTCCTTGCGCCGCTCCGGTTTATGCGCTTCCTGCCAGAAAAATTCAGGAAAAAAGCAACAATTGAGAATCATGGCAGCTGCATCTACACAAGGCATGGGCCAACTTTGGCCCTCCAGGTGTCTCTGACTTCAACTCTCACAATTCCTAACAACCCAAACCTTCACAAGCATTGAACCATGTTGGTTCAAGTGGAGTCAAACTGCATTCATTCCACAGTGTAAACGCAACCCTGGTTAACTACTTCTAGGTTTCAGAACCTTAAAGATTTGAAGTCCACCAGCCTCCAACGAAGGTCCGGCTCCGATCCGTACCTGCAGATCTCGCTCCAGCCATTGGAACTGCTTGGCCACAAGCTCTCGGCCGTAATCCAAATAGAAGTAAACCTCGGTGGAGAAGGAGACGATATGAGCAGGACCAATGTCCCAGCTGGAAGGCAAGGAAGGCCGTCAGGAAGTAACCCACTGGAAGAGGAGCTACAAAATGGGAAACTGAGGCAACTCTTTTATTGATAAATGAATTGATTCGTAACGCTGGGTTCGTCTACTCTGCGCTATAGAAGGAATGCAGTTTGACACCACTTGGACTGTCATGGCTCGATGCTATGGAATTATTGGAGCTATAGATTGCTATGGCTCAATGCCATGCACTCATGGGAGTTATAGTTTGAAAAGGTTGGACTCACAGGAGCTATAGTTTGCTATGGCTCAATGCCATGCACTCATGGGAGCTATAGTCTTGCAAGGTTGGACTCACAGGAGTTATAGTTTGCTATGGCTCAATGCCATGCACTCATGGGAGCTATAGTTTGAAAAGGTTGGAATCATAGGAGCTATAGTTTGCGATGGCTCAATGCCATGCACTCATAGGAGCTATAGTTTGACAAGGTTGGAATCATAGGAGCTATAGTTTGACAAGGTTGGACTCACAAGAGCTATAGTTTGCTATGGCTCAATGCCATGCACTCATGGGAGCTATAGTTTGAAAAGGTTGGACTCACAGGAGCTATAGTTTGCTATGGCTCAATGCCATGCACTCATGGGAGCTATAGTCTGACAAGGTTGGACTCACAGGAGCTATAGTTTGCTATGGCTCAATGCCATGCACTCATAGTAGCTATAGTTTGACAAGGTTGGAATCATAGGAGCTATAGTTTGACAAGGTTGGACTCACAAGAGCTATAGTTTGCTATGGCTCAATGCCATGCACTCATGGGAGCTATAGTTTGACAAGGTTGGAATCATAGGAGCTATAGTTTGACAAGGTTGGACTCACAAGAGCTATAGTTTGCTATGGCTCAATGCCATGCACTCATGGGAGCTATAGTTTGAAAAGGTTGGACTCACAGGAGCTATAGTTTGCTATGGCTCAATGCCATGCACTCATAGGAGCTATAGTTTGACAAGGTTGGAATCATAGGAGCTATAGTTTGACAAGGTTGGACTCACAAGAGCTATAGTTTGCTATGGCTCAATGCCATGCACTCATGGGAGCTATAGTTTGACAAGGTTGGAATCATAGGAGCTATAGTTTGACAAGGTTGGACTCACAAGAGCTATAGTTTGCTTTGGCTCAATGCCATGCACTCATGGGAGCTATAGTTTGAAAAGGTTGGACTCACAGGAGCTATAGTTTGCTATGGCTCAATGCCATGCACTCATGGGAGCTATAGTCTGACAAGGTTGGACTCACAGGAGCTATAGTTTGCTATGGCTCAATGCCATGCACTCATAGGAGCTATAGTTTGACAAGGTTGGAATCATAGGAGCTATAGTTTGACAAGGTTGGACTCACAAGAGCTATAGTTTGCTATGGCTCAATGCCATGCACTCATGGGAGCTATAGTCTTGCAAGGTTGGACTCACAGGAGTTATAGTTTGCTATGGCTCAATGCCATGCACTCATGGGAGCTATAGTTTGAAAAGGTTGGAATCATAGGAGCTATAGTTTGCGATGGCTCAATGCCATGCACTCATAGGAGCTATAGTTTGACAAGGTTGGAATCATAGGAGCTATAGTTTGACAAGGTTGGACTCACAAGAGCTATAGTTTGCTATGGCTCAATGCCATGCACTCATGGGAGCTATAGTTAGAAAAGGTTGGAATCATAGGAGCTATAGTTTGACAAGGTTGGACTCACAAGAGCTATAGTTTGCTATGGCTCAATGCCATGCACTCATGGGAGCTATAGTTTGAAAAGGTTGGAATCATAGGAGCTATAGTTTGCGATGGCTCAATGCCATGCACTCATAGGAGCTATAGTTTGACAAGGTTGGAATCATAGGAGCTATAGTTTGACAAGGTTGGACTCAAAAGAGCTATAGTTTGCTATGGCTCAATGCCATGCACTCATGGGAGCTATAGTTTGACAAGGTTGGAATCATAGGAGCTATAGTTTGACAAGGTTGGACTCACAAGAGCTATAGTTTGCTATGGCTCAATGCCATGCACTCATGGGAGCTATAGTTTGAAAAGGTTGGAATCATAGGAGCTATAGTTTGACAAGGTTGGACTCACAAGAGCTATAGTTTGCTATGGCTCAATGCCATGCACTCATGGGAGCTATAGTTTGAAAAGGTTGGACTCACAGGAGCTATAGTTTGCTATGGCTCAATGCCATGCACTCATGGGAGCTATAGTCTGACAAGGTTGGACTCACAGGAGTTATAGTTTGCTATGGCTCAATGCCATGCACTCATAGGAGCTATAGTTTGAAAAGGTTGGAATCATAGGAGCTATAGTTTGCGATGGCTCAATGCCATGCACTCATAGGAGCTATAGTTTGACAAGGTTGGAATCATAGGAGCTATAGTTTGACAAGGTTGGACTCACAAGAGCTATAGTTTGCTATGGCTCAATGCCATGCACTCATGGGAGCTATAGTTTGAAAAGGTTGGAATCATAGGAGCTATAGTTTGCGATGGCTCAATGCCATGCACTCATAGGAGCTATAGTTTGACAAGGTTGGAATCATAGGAGCTATAGTTTGACAAGGTTGGACTCACAAGAGCTATAGTTTGCTATGGCTCAATGCCATGCACTCATGGGAGCTATAGTTTGACAAGGTTGGAATCATAGGAGCTATAGTTTGACAAGGTTGGACTCACAAGAGCTATAGTTTGCTATGGCTCAATGCCATGCACTCATGGGAGCTATAGTTTGAAAAGGTTGGACTCACAGGAGCTATAGTTTGCTATGGCTCAATGCCATGCACTCATGGGAGCTATAGTCTGACAAGGTTGGACTCACAGGAGCTATAGTTTGCTATGGCTCAATGCCATGCACTCATAGGAGCTATAGTTTGACAAGGTTGGAATCATAGGAGCTATAGTTTGACAAGGTTGGACTCACAAGAGCTATAGTTTGCTATGGCTCAATGCCATGCACTCATGGGAGCTATAGTTTGAAAAGGTTGGAATCATAGGAGCTATAGTTTGCTATGGCTCAATGCCATGCACTCATGGGAGCTATAGTTTGAAAAGGTTGGACTCACAGGAGCTATAATTTGCTATGGCTCAATGCCATGCACTCATGGGAGCTATAGTCTGACAAGGTTGGACTCACAGGAGCTATAGTTTGCTATGGCTCAATGCCATGCACTCATGGGAGCTATAGTTTGAAAAGGTTGGAATCATAGGAGCTATAGTTTGCGATGGCTCAATGCCATGCACTCATAGGAGCTATAGTTTGACAAGGTTGGAATCATAGGAGCTATAGTTTGACAAGGTTGGACTCACAAGAGCTATAGTTTGCTATGGCTCAATGCCATGCACTCATGGGAGCTATAGTTTGAAAAGGTTGGACTCACAGGAGCTATAGTTTGCTATGGCTCAATGCCATGCACTCATGGGAGCTATAGTCTGACAAGGTTGGACTCACAGGAGCTATAGTTTGCTATGGCTCAATGCCATGCACTCATGGGAGCTATAGTCTGACAAGGTTGGACTCACAGGAGCTATAGTTTGACAAGGTTGGACTCACAAGAGCTATAGTTTGCTATGGCTCAATGCCATGCACTCATAGTAGCTATAGTTTGACAAGGTTGGAATCATAGGAGCTATAGTTTGCTTTGGCTCAATGCCATGCACTCATGGGAGCTATAGTTTGAAAAGGTTGGACTCACAGGAGCTATAGTTTGCTATGGCTCAATGCCATGCACTCATGGGAGCTATAGTTTGAAAAGGTTGGAATCATAGGAGCTATAGTTTGACAAGGTTGGACTCACAGGAGCTATAGTTTGACAAGGTTGGACTCACAAGAGCTATAGTTTGCGATGGCTCAATGCCATGCACTCATAGTAGCTATAGTTTGACAAGGTTGGAATCATAGGAGCTATAGTTTGCTTTGGCTCAATGCCATGCACTCATGGGAGCTATAGTTTGAAAAGGTTGGACTCACAGGAGCTATAGTTTGCTATGGCTCAATGCCATGCACTCATGGGAGCTATAGTCTGACAAGGTTGGACTCACAGGAGCTATAGTTTGATATGGCTCAATGCCATGCACTCATAGGAGCTATAGTTTGACAAGGTTGGAATCATAGGAGCTATAGTTTGACAAGGTTGGACTCACAAGAGCTATAGTTTGCTATGGCTCAATGCCATGCACTCATGGGAGCTATAGTTTGAAAAGGTTGGAATCATAGGAGCTATAGTTTGCTATGGCTCAATGCCATGCACTCATGGGAGCTATAGTTTGAAAAGGTTGGACTCACAGGAGCTATAGTTTGCTATGGCTCAATGCCATGCACTCATGGGAGCTATAGTTTGAAAAGGTTGGAATCATAGGAGCTATAGTTTGACAAGGTTGGACTCACAGGAGCTATAGTTTGCTATGGCTCAATGCCATGCACTCATGGGAGCTATAGTTTGAAAAGGTTGGAATCATAGGAGCTATAGTTTGCGATGGCTCAATGCCATGCACTCATAGTAGCTATAGTTTGACAAGGTTGGAATCATAGGAGCTATAGTTTGCTTTGGCTCAATGCCATGCACTCATGGGAGCTATAGTTTGAAAAGGTTGGACTCACAGGAGCTATAGTTTGCTATGGCTCAATGCCATGCACTCATGGGAGCTATAGTCTGACAAGGTTGGACTCACAGGAGCTATAGTTTGCTATGGCTCAATGCCATGCACTCATGGGAGCTATAGTTTGAAAAGGTTGGAATTATAGGAGCTATAGTTTGACAAGGTTGGACTCACAAGAGCTATAGTTTGCTATGGCTCAATGCCATGCACTCATGGGAGCTATAGTTTGAAAAGGTTGGAATCATAGGAGCTATAGTTTGACAAGGTTGGACTCACAGGAGCTATAGTTTGCTATGGCTCAATGCCATGCACTCATGGGAGCTATAGTTTGAAAAGGTTGGAATCATAGGAGCTATAGTTTGACAAGGTTGGACTCACAGGAGCTATAGTTTGCTATGGCTCAATGCCATGCACTCATGGGAGCTATAGTTTGAAAAGGTTGGAATCATAGGAGCTATAGTTTGCGATGGCTCAATGCCATGCACTCATAGTAGCTATAGTTTGACAAGGTTGGAATCATAGGAGCTATAGTTTGCTTTGGCTCAATGCCATGCACTCATGGGAGCTATAGTTTGAAAAGGTTGGACTCACAGGAGCTATAGTTTGCTATGGCTCAATGCCATGCACTCATGGGAGCTATAGTCTGACAAGGTTGGACTCACAGGAGCTATAGTTTGCTATGGCTCAATGCCATGCACTCATGGGAGCTATAGTTTGAAAAGGTTGGAATCATAGGAGCTATAGTTTGCGATGGCTCAATGCCATGCACTCATAGTAGCTATAGTTTGACAAGGTTGGAATCATAGGAGCTATAGTTTGCTTTGGCTCAATGCCATGCACTCATGGGAGCTATAGTTTGAAAAGGTTGGACTCACAGGAGCTATAGTTTGCTATGGCTCAATGCCATGCACTCATGGGAGCTATAGTCTGACAAGGTTGGACTCACAGGAGCTATAGTTTGCTATGGCTCAATGCCATGCACTCATAGGAGCTATAGTTTGACAAGGTTGGAATCATAGGAGCTATAGTTTGACAAGGTTGGACTCACAAGAGCTATAGTTTGCTATGGCTCAATGCCATGCACTCATGGGAGCTATAGTTTGAAAAGGTTGGAATCATAGGAGCTATAGTTTGACAAGGTTGGACTCACAGGAGCTATAGTTTGCTATGGCTCAATGCCATGCACTCATGGGAGCTATAGTCTGACAAGGTTGGACTCACAGGAGCTATAGTTTGCTATGGCTCAATGCCATGCACTCATGGGAGCTATAGTTTGAAAAGGTTGGAATCATAGGAGCTATAGTTTGCGATGGCTCAATGCCATGCACTCATAGTAGCTATAGTTTGACAAGGTTGGAATCATAGGAGCTATAGTTTGCTTTGGCTCAATGCCATGCACTCATGGGAGCTATAGTTTGAAAAGGTTGGACTCACAGGAGCTATAGTTTGCTATGGCTCAATGCCATGCACTCATGGGAGCTATAGTCTGACAAGGTTGGACTCACAGGAGCTATAGTTTGCTATGGCTCAATGCCATGCACTCATGGGAGCTATAGTTTAAAAAGGTTGGAATCATAGGAGCTATAGTTTGCGATGGCTCAATGCCATGCACTCATGGGAGCTATAGTTTGAAAAGGTTGGAATCATAGGAGCTATAGTTTGACAAGGTTGGACTCACAGGAGCTATAGTTTGCTATGGCTCAATGCCATGCACTCATGGGAGCTATAGTTTGAAAAGGTTGGAATCATAGGAGCTATAGTTTGCGATGGCTCAATGCCATGCACTCATAGTAGCTATAGTTTGACAAGGTTGGAATCATAGGAGCTATAGTTTGCTTTGGCTCAATGCCATGCACTCATGGGAGCTATAGTTTGAAAAGGTTGGACTCACAGGAGCTATAGTTTGCTATGGCTCAATGCCATGCACTCATGGGAGCTATAGTCTGACAAGGTTGGACTCACAGGAGCTATAGTTTGCTATGGCTCAATGCCATGCACTCATGGGAGCTATAGTTTGAAAAGGTTGGAATCATAGGAGCTATAGTTTGCGATGGCTCAATGCCATGCACTCATAGGAGCTATAGTTTGACAAGGTTGGAATCATAGGAGCTATAGTTTGACAAGGTTGGACTCACAAGAGCTATAGTTTGCTATGGCTCAATGCCATGCACTTATGAGAGCTATAGTTTGAAAAGGTTGGAATCATAGGAGCTATAGTTTGCTATGGCTCAATGCCATGCACTCATAGGAGCTATAGTTTGACAAGGTTGGAATCATAGGAGCTATAGTTTGACAAGGTTGGAATCATAGGAGCTATAGTTTGCTTTGGCTCAATGCCATGCACTCATGGGAGCTATAGTTTGAAAAGGTAGAATCACAGGAGTTATAGTCTGACAAGGTTAGAGTCACAGGAGCTATCGTTTGCTATGGCTCAATGCCATGCACCCATGGGAGCTATAGTTTGAAAAAGTTGGAGTCATAGGAGCTATAGTCTGACAAGGTTGGACTCACAAGAGCTATAGTTTGACAAGGTTGGACTCACGGGAGCTATAGTTTGCTATGGCTCAATGCCATGCACTCATGGGAGCTATAGTTTGAAAAGGTTGGAATCATAGGAGTTATAGTCTGACAAGGTTGGAATCATAGGAGATATAGTTTGCTATGACTCAATGCCACGCACTCATGGGAGTTATAGTCTGACAAGGTTGGAATCACAGGAGTTATATTCTGACAAGGTTGGAATCATAGGAGCTGTAGTCTGACAAGGTTGGACTCACAGGAGCTATAGTTTGCTATGGCTCAATGCCATGCACTCATGGGAGCTATAGTTTGAAAAGTTTGGAATAATAGGAGCTATAGTTCAACAAAGTTGGAATCATAGGAGCTATAGTTTGATAAGGTTGGAATCACAGGAGCTATAGTTTGCCATGACTCAATGCTATGGATTCATAGCAGCTATAGTTTGTTATGGTTCAATGCTATGGAATTATAGCAGTTATAGTTTGTCAAGGTTGGAATCATAGCAGCTATAGTTTGCCATGGCTCAATGCTATATAATCATGGGAGCTATAGTTTGCCATGGCTCAATGCTACGGACTCATGGGAGTTATAGTTTGACAAACCTTGAATCCTAAGAGCTATAGTCTGACATGCCTCAATGCTATGGAATCATAGGAGAGATAGTTTGACAAGGTCTTCAGCATCCTCTACCAAAGTGTGCAAACTACAACTCCCAGGAATCCATAGCTTTGGAGACATGGTAGTTGAAGTGGTGTCAAAAGGCAGTAATTTTACCTATAAAGGTCAATATAGATTTTAAAAAACAAGGGGTAACTTTTCTTAAAGGCAAACCACATTAAAATACAACTGGAATAATTAACTGAAAGGCCAAGATACTGGATTAGAAGAGACGCACCTGTACCAGAGGCTCTCTGTGTTCCCAGGCATGCTGAAGCGAAAGCGGTAGTTGGAGAAGTTACTGGAGGAGGAAATGAAAAGAAAAAGTTACTTAGGAGAAACTAAGTACCCCTTGGGCTCTTTTCTCAAATCCTTCTCTCTCTCACCTTCCTTTCCTTCCGTCTTTCTCTCTTTCCTTCCTCTTTCCCTCCCTATTTCTCCTTCCCTTCCTCCCTTTCGTCCTTCCTTCCCTCTCTCCCTCTTTCACTTTCTTTCCTTCCCTTTTGTATTTATTTCTTCTCTCTTTCTTTTATCATTCCCTTCCTTCATCCTTCCCTTCCTTCCTTTCCTTCTTCTTCCCTTTTTGTTCCTTCTTTCTCTTTTTCCTTCCTCCTTCCCTTTTCTTCCATTTTTCCTTCCCACCCTTTCATCATTCCGTCCTTCCCTTTTGTCTTTCCTTCCCTCCCATTTTCCTCCCTCCTTCCCTCTCTCCCTCTTTCTCCTTCCATCCCTCCTTTCCTCCTTTTCATCCTTCTTTCCTTCTCTCTTTCCTCCCTCCCTCCCTATCTCCCTTTCTTCCTTCCATTCATTCATCCATCCATCCCTTCCACCCTTTCATCCTTCCTTTTTGTTTTTCCTTCCTTCCCCTTTTTCTCCCTCCTTCCCTCTCTCCCTCTTCTCCTTCCACCCCTCCTTTCCTCCTTTTCATCCTTCCTTCCTTCTCTCTTTCCTCCCTCCCTCCCTCCCTCCCATCCATCCATCCATCCATCCATCCATCCCTTCCACCCTTTCATCCTTCCTTCCTTCTCTTTTGTCTTTCCTTCCTTCCCCCTTTCCTTCCTCTTTCTCCTTCCACCCCTCCTTTCCTCCGTTCATCCTTCTCTCTTTTCTTCCTTCCTTCCTTCCTTCCTTCCATCCCTTCCACCCTTCCTTCCCTTTTGTCTTTCCTTCCTTCCCTCTCCCTCTTTCTCCTCCTATCCTTCCCTTCCTCCCTTTCATCTTTCCTTCCTTCCTTCCTTCCTTCCTTCCTTCCTTCCTTCCTTCCTTCCTTCCTTCCCTCCTTCCTTCCTTCTTTCTTTCCTTCCGTCTTTCAATCACCAGGCAGCAGAGAGTGCTAGTATGCAGCCCCAAAGTTAGAAGGTTTGCCCAGGGGATCTGTTCCTGGTTTGAAATGTGAAGTCTTTGCTTTGAAAGTAGTTGTTCTACTTCAGAAACTTTGTTTTTTGTGGCACAAACTATACTGAATTATTGAATTATTGAACTCGAGCAAAATCTGCTATAGCAGGATGTCCCTCCCCCAGAATCCAAGTTTTTGCAACTTTCCCCATGTTTTCATGATAGAAGCAATTAGAAAACTGCATATACCACCCAGGAACAAAAACCGTGTCCCGTGGTGTTATTGGCTGGTCTGTGGCTACTACTTACTATTTCTCCTCGTGGTTCCCTGGGCAAGTCATATACGGCACTGATGCTGCCACGGGTTCGATTTTCCTCATGAAGGCATCTCCAAAGTGGGCATCCATCTGCAAAAGGGTGGGAGGGAAGAGATAAAGCCCTTGAGAAAGGTGGAAAAGTCACGGTGGTGGAGAAGTCACTTCTCGGTGGTGGCCCCCTTCTGTGGAACACACTCCCTAATGAAATTGGGCCAGCCCCCTCTCTCCTGTCCTTTGGGAAGAAACTGAAATCATGTGTTGTTGTAGGTTTTCCGGGCTGTCTGACCATGTTCTAGAAGCATTCTCTCCTGATGCTTCGCCTGAATCTATGGCTGGCATCCTCACAGGTTGTGGGGTCTCTTGGAAACTAGGGAAATTGGGTTTATATATCTTGTGGGTTTCAACGTCTTTTCTGTGTAGCCTGACATGGTGGTTGTCAGAGTGCAGACTACTTCAACCAGAGAAATCAGCCATAGGAGAACACCTGATGAACCTGTCAGTGACATAGGCCGCACAGCAAGGCAGGAAACACAATCGATCACAGCCACCTTAGGCTATAAACTACTTTATTTACAGCTATATATATCAGAAGCTATTTAACACTAAGCATGTCGTAAAACTTCTTCTTTTACATCCGGTTGTCACATCGTGAACACTCGAACACGCTGTTATCAGTACAAGTCCACACCTCCTGCATTCCAGAGTGACGTATAGCTGGGGCTAACAACGAGAACTCACCCCGCTCATATTTGCATGTTTTCAAACTGCTAGGTTGGCAGAAGCTGGGGCTAACAGCGGGAGCTCACCCCGTTCCACAGATATGAACCACCAACCTTTCGGTCAGCAAGTTCAGCAGCTCAGCGGTTTAACCCACTGCAGCACCAGGGGGTCCTGCCATTATACTATGCTATTGGATATAATGGGACTTGAGCATCTATGGATTTCGGTATCCACTGGGAAGAGGGGTTCCAGTGGATACCGAGGGCCCACGTTTAATTATAACGAGGTCGTAAACATAGGCTGACTCTACATATCTTACCGTATCGAAGTCGTAGGCAAAATCCCCTGCAAAGGAAAGGAGAGAAGCTGAGTTTGGCTTTGTTTTCCCAACGTAGCAAAGGATCTCAATCAGGTATGGTCAAACTTGGGCCCTCCAGGTGTTTTGGACTCCAACTCCCACAATTCCTAACAGCCGGTAGGCTGTTAGGAATTGTGGGAGTTGAAGTCCAAAACACCTGGAGGGCCCAAGTTTGCCTATCACTTGATCTAAGTCCTCCTAAGTAGCAAAGGATCTAAATTAGAAGCATTTTGGTAGACAGTTTGGTAGACAAAATCCTACCCACGTGCAGAATTGCATCATAGAGTCCCATTTCGGTCTCGCGCTGCAACCGAGGCAAGGATTGAGGGTTCAAGAGGCCCAAGTCCCCAAAGAGGGCAAAGCGGGGGCTCCAGGCGGTGGAGTTCAGCAAAGCCTGGAAGACGTAGTTTCTGCTCCAGCCCAGCTCGCTTCCACAACAGTAGGCTGTAAATAACAATAGAATCATAGAATCAAAGAGTTGGAAGAGACCTCCTGGGCCATCCAGTCCAACCCCATTCTGCCAAGAAGCAGGAATATTGCATTCAAATCACCCCTGACAGATGGCCATCTGTTTAAAAACTTCCAAAGAAGGAGCCTCCACCACACTCTGGGGCAGAGAGTTCCACTGCTGAACGGCTCTCACAGTCAGGAAGTTCTTCCTCATGTTCAGATGGAATCTCCTCTCTTGTAGTTTGAAGCCATTGTTCCATTGCGTCCTAGTCTCCAGGGAAGCAGAAAGGAAGCTTGCTCCCTCCTCCTCCCTGTGGCTTCCTCTCACATATGTATACATGGCTATCATATCTCCTCTCAGCCTTCTCTTCTTCAGGCTAAACATGCCCAGCTCCTTAAGCCGCTCCTCATAGGGCTTGTTCTCAAGACCCCTGATCTGCTCCCTCCTCCCTGTGGCTTCCTCTCACATATTTATACATGGCTATCATATCTCCTCTCAGCCTTCTCTTCTTCAGGCTAAACATGCCCAGCTCCTTAAGCCGCTCCTCATAGGGCTTGTTCTCCAGACCCCTGATCTGCTCCCTCCTCCCTGTGGCTTCCTCTCACATATTTATACATGGCTATCATGTCTCCTCTCAGCCTTCTCTTCTTCAGGCTAAACATGCCCAGCTCCTTAAGCCGCTCCTCATAGGGCTTGTTCTCCAGACCCTTGATCATTTGAGTTGCTCTCCTCTGGACACATTCCAGCTTATCAAAGCGTTTACAGTCCACTAGCTTGGTTGCTGGCCCTAAAAACAATCAGGACAGTAAATAAAGAGGAACACTCAAGAAACAAGGGAATTCCAGACATAAATCAATCAGGGCCAGTTAACACCTCCCAACAAAGGATTCCCCCAGGAAGGAAGCAGCCAAGCCTTGAAGCTGCAAGACTATTAAATCAGTGTTTCTCAACCTTCCTAATGCTGTGACCCCCTTAATACAGTTCCTCATGTGGTGGTGACCCCCAACCATGACATTATTTTCGTTGCTACTTCATAACTGTGATGTTGATACTGTTATGAATTGTAATGTAAATATCTGACATGCAGGATATATTCCCATTCACTGGACCCAATTTGGAGCAAATACCCAATACGCCCAAATCTGAATACTGCTGGGGTTGCGGGGGGTTGATTTTGTCATTTGGGAGCTGTAGTTGCTGGGATTTATAGTTCACCTACAATCCAAGAGGATTCTGAACTCCACCAATGATGGAATAGAAGCAATCTTGGCACATAGAACTCCCATAACCAACTGAAAATACTGGAAGGATTTGGTGGGCATTGACCTTGAGTTTGGGAGTTGTAGTTCACCTACATCCAGAGAGCATTGTAGACTCAAACCATGATGGATCTGGACCAAACTTCGCCTGAATACTCAGTTATGCTCAAATGTGAACACTGGTGGAATCTGGGGAAAATAGAACTTGACATTTGGGAGTTGTAGTTACTGGGATTAATAGTTCACCTACAATCCAAGAGCATTCTGAACCCCACCAACCAAGGAATTGGGCCAACATTCCCACATAGACTCCCCATAGAATTCTGTCAACCAACGAAAGTACTGTGTTGTTGTAGGTTTTTTCGGGCTATATGGCCATGTTCTAGAGGCATTCTCTCCTGACGTTTCGCCTGCATCTATGACAAGCATCCTCAGAGGTTGTGAGATCTGTTGGAAATAGGAAAATGGGTTTATATATCTGTGGAATGACCAGGGTGGGACAAAGGACTCTTGTCTGTTGGAGCTAGGTGTGAATGTTTCAGCTGACCTCCTTGATTAGCATTTGATGGCCTGGAAGTGCCTGGGGGGAATCTTTTGTTGAGAGGTGATTTGATGTGCCTGATTGGACACAGCATATTATTTGAGAACACAGAAGTGCTGGACCACTCTCACAACCACCATGTCAGACTACACAGAGAAGCCAAATAAAGTTAATAATAATAATAATAATAATAATAAGCCATTGAAATCCACAAGAAGCATGTGGACAATTTCAACAGAAAGGAAACCATAAAAATGAACAAAATCTGGCTACCAGTATTGTAAAAACTCAAAAATTACAACAGTAAAACAACAGAGAGTAAACAATCAGGCACATCAAATCACCACTCAACAGAATATTCCCCCCAGGCACTTCCAAGCCATCAAATGCTAATCAAGGTGGTCAGTTGAAACATTCACACCTAGCTCCAGCAGACAAGAGTCCTTTGTCCCACCCTGGTCATTCCACAGATATATAAACCCTTTTTCCTACTTCCAACAGACCTCACTACCTCTGAGGATGCTTGCCATAGATGCAGGCGAAACGTCAGGAGAGAATGCCTCTAGAACATGGCCATATAGCCCGAAAAAACCTACAACAACCCAGTGATTCCGGCCATGAAAGCCTTTGACAATGTAATGTTCGTTTGTGGGATTAACATAACTCAAAAACCACTGGACAAATTGCCACCAAATTTGGCCACAAGACACCTACTAATCCAAGGATTGACCATCACTCAAAAAATTGATTTTGTCATTTGATAGTTGTAGTTGCCTGGAGCAATCCTTTGTTGAGAGGTGATTAGATGTCCCTCGGCTGTTTTGCTGTTTTAATTTTAGAGTTTTTTAATACTTCGACAATACAGAAAGTACTGTGTTTTCTGATGGTCTTTGGTGACCCCTCTGAAAACCCCTCATGACCCCCCACCCAGGGGTCCTGACCCCCAGGTTGAGAAATGCTGTATTAAATGCTAATCAAGGTGATTAATTACAACATTCACAACTGCCTCCAGCAGACAAGAGTTCGTTCTTTCTCCCACCCTGGACACCATTCCACAGATATATAAAACCTCACTTGCCAAGTTTCCAACAGACCTCACAACCTCTGAGGATGCCTGCCATAAATGTGGGTGAAACGTCAGGAGAGAATGCTTCTGGAACATACCTGTCATTTATTTACAACTTTTGGAGCAACATCAGCAGGAAATATTGCTATAGAAGAGACTTTCTAACATTCCAAAATTGTGGCAGACCAGAGGAGTCTGGCCCACCTGCCGCCCTTCCCCAAATCAAACCGATTCCAGCCTCTTACCATAGCGTTGTCCCGGCACCAAGTCGCGGAGGGTGACCCTGTGGATGAACATGGTGCGTCCTAACTTCCCTCCGTCCACAAAGATCGTGGCATTTCCTTTGGCCACATGACTGAAGGCCTCTCCCGGGTCCTGGCCAAAGAGGACAATGGACGGCGCGGGATCAAAGGTCGTCCAGGTGACCGTCATGGAGTTTGGGTCTCCTACAGAAAGTAAGAGCCACTAAACATGATTACAGGAATGCAAACCCTTGAAACATCTTCCAGGATAAATTTATTTAAAGTAGGAAGAGTACAACTAAAAATAATAATAAATAAAATAATGCCACAACTCAGGTGCAGTCCCCAATAAGGTCCCGTTTCTAAGGGTACATCTACACTGTAAATCTGATGCAGTTTAACCTCAATCGAACTGCCATAGCTCAATGCTATTTATTTATTTATTTACATTATTTATATTCCGCCCTTCTCACCCCACAGGGCACTCAGGGCAGATCACAACACCCATATACATCGCAAACATTCAATGCCATAGACACACAACATATAGAGACAGACACGCAGAGGCTATTTAACTTTCCATCTTCATGAGGGTATGCTTAAATTCCAGCTACCGGGGGAGCTGTCGCTTCACCGTCCACTTGTGACACTGATGGAGTACTTCCTCATTCTTTTGCACGGTGCTGGAGATTTTTATGGTGTCGTAAATTAGTTAATTTATCTTCCCCACATAAGCAGTACCTAAATTTCCTACTTGACAGATGCAACTGTCTTTCGGGCTGCAAAGGTTGACAGCAAGCTAGACAAATGGTCAGGATCTTACTCCGAATCAAATCATGGGAGTTGTAGTGTTAGAAGGTATTGAGTTTTCCCTGGCAAGAAGCACCGTTACCTCAATAAACTACAACTCCCAGGACCTACACTCCTGAATTTGGAGATGAAGATCAAGGAAACTATTCAGACTCCAACAAAGGGATACATCTAAACTGTACATTTAATACAGTTTGACACCACTTTAATTGCCATGACTCAATGCTATGGAGTGCTGGGATTTGTAGTTTGGTGAGGCACCAGCACTTTTGGTGAGAAGGCGAAAGACCTGGTTAAGCTATAATCCCCATGCTTCCATAGGATGGCAGTTCACGTGGTATCAAACTGCATTAAATCTATATAAATAAAAATGTAATGTTCGTTTGTGGGATTGGCATAACTCATAAACCACTGGGTGAATTGACACCAAATTTGGACACAAGACACCTCTCAGGCCAACGAGTGACCATCACTCATGAAAACATGGAAAAACACAGCAGAAGGGACATAAAGCCAAAAAAAATTACAACACACGCACAAAACCACATATATATACACAAACACATATATGCACACATATATGATACAAACACACAAAACACATACACAGAAAGGAGGGAGGAAGGAGAGAAGGAGGGAGAGAAGGAAGGAAAGATGGGTAGAGAAGGAAGGAGGAAGAGAAGAAGGGAAAGAAGGAGGGAAGGAGGGAAAGAAAAAAAGAAAGAAAGGTAGAGAAGGAAGGAGGGAGAGAAAGTGGGAGAGAAGGAGAGAAGAAAGGAAAAAAGAAGGATAGAGAAGGAAGGAGAGAAGGAGGGAGAGAAAGAGGGAAGGAGAGAAGGAAAGAAAGAAGGGTAGAGAAGGAAGGAGAGAAAGAGGGAAGGAGAGAAGGAAGGAAAGAAAGGTAGAGAAGGAAGGAGAGAAGGAGAGAGAGAAAGAGGGAAAGAAGGAGGGAAGGAGAGAAAGAAGGGAAGAAAGAAAGGTAGAGAAGGAAGGAGGGAGAGAAAGGGAGAGAAGGAAGGAAAAAGGATAGAGAAGGAAGGAGAGGAGAGAGAGAAAGAGGGAAAGAAGGAGGGAAGGAGAGAAAGAAAGAAAGAAAGAAAGAAAGGTAGAGAAGGAAGGAGAGAATAAAAAAAGGGAAAGAGGGAAGGAAGGAGAGAAGGAACGAAAGAGAGAGAGGGTAGGTAGGTAGGTAGGTAGGTAGGTAGGAAGGAAGGAAGGAAGGAAGGAAGGAAGGAAGGAAGGAGACAAGGAAGGATGGAACCAAAGAGCAAAGGAAGCGAGAAAAGAAAGAGGTAGAGAAGGAAGGAAGAAGAAGGGAAAGAAAAAGAGGGAAGGAAGGAAAGAGGGAGGGAAGAAAGGAGAGAAAGAAAGAAGGAGAGAAAGAGGAAGGTTGGCCACAGCAACGTGTGGCGGGTACAGCTAGTGTATAATATAGATGCACTCCAAGGGCCCTTCCAAACAGGCTCTATATCCCAGGATCAGATCCCAGGTTTCCTGCTTTATTATATGAGTCTGCACTGCCAGATAATCTGGAACAAACAAAAAACCTGGGATCAGATCCTGGGATATCGGGCCTGTCTGGAAAGATCCCAAGACTCACTGAGGGAGAAACATACCTGGGTAAGAAAGGTGGACCTGCTCAGGTCGGGTGGAGCGCAAGCTTTTGCATCCTAGGAAGGAGAGCAACACAAAGAGGAAACACAAGGACCCCGCCATGCTTCCTGAGAAGTCCTTTGCTCCTCTCTGGTAACCTTTCCGATGCATGCTCAGGCTCAAAGCGGAAGGTGAACCAGACACCCAGCCGGGGTCACTCCAGTTTCCTTTAGCAAGTCATGAGTTGCGGTGTTGCAATCGGCAGGCACGTTCCTTTGGGCCTCTCACTCAGTCTGTGGCCGACAGAGAGAAGACAACAAAGTCAACAAAACAATCTGTTCCGAAAGGAAAAGGAAGGACACAGTTTCATTCAAGACTGGGGTTAAATGTGTGAGCAGCCAACCGAAAATGTGGAGCTTTTTTTCTGTGTCAGGAACGACCTGAGAACCTGCAAGTCACTTCTGGTGTGAGAGAATTGGCTGTTCGCAAGGACGTTGCCCAGGGGACATCCGGATGGATTAGTTCCCATTCACCTGAACTCATCTCTTGTCCAAATTAGTTCTTGCAAGGAGTTCAGAATGAGCACAAATTGACTACAACTCCCAAGTCCCAGCTTTGAATCCGCTACCTGACTATGCGTGAGTCACACTCTCTCAGCCTCAGAGGAAGGCAAAGGCAAACCACTTCTGGAAACTTCAAAACCTGGATGGTTGCTATCTGTGGTAATCCTTTGTTGGGAGGCCCTGAATGCTGACCCTAAAAACTCTAAAACCAGGACAGTAAATAAAGAGGAACACTCAGAAAACAGGGGAATTCCAGACAGGAAACAACCAGAGTCGACTAACACCTCCCAACAAAGGATTCTCCCCAGGCAGGAAGCAGCCAGGCTTTGAAGCTGCAAGACCATTCAATGCTAATCAAGCTGGCCAGTTGCAACATTCACACTTGCCTCAAACAGACAAGAGTTCTTTCTCCCATCCTGGCACTTGCGATGTGCAGCTGTTCACAGATTCCACAGATATATAAACCTGACTTGCCTAGTTTCCAACACACCTCACAACCTCTGAGGATGCCTGCCATAGATGGGGGAGAAACGTCAGGAGAGAATGCTTGTGGAACATGGTCAGACAGCCTGGAAAACTCACAGCAACCCAGTCATTATTATTATTTACTGCCTCTCCTCAAGACTCAGCTAAATAAAAAATAAGATAGATAGATCAACACACAATCACAGAGTTGGAAGAGACCGCACAATACAAACCCTCCTGGCAGATGGCCACCCAGACTCTGCTTTTAAAAACTCCAGAGAAGGAGACTCCCCTGGTCCTGGACTTCCAGGCAGCAGTATGTTTAATTGACAAACAGTTTTTCCTCTGAGATGGTTCTTCTTAACGTTTAGATGGGGAAAACAAAACATATATCGAAAGACAGACTTATGATTAAAGCACATTCAAAATGTCCATGCCAATAAAAGCCCTGTTCAAGTATCATAGGTTAATTCTAGGTGTCTTCCGGTAGGGAAGAATGGGGTTGGGAGATACCTTCCAGGTCTAGCAACCCATGATTCTAAATCTCTCTCTCTCTCTCTCTCTCTCTTATCTATCTTATCTCTCTATCTTTCTCTCTCTCTTTATCTATCTATCTAACTATCTAAATGCTCTGTTTGTTTTGAGTGACATTATAACTCAAAAACCACTGGACGCAATTTGGCCACAAGACAGCTACTAACCCAAGGAGTGACGGTCACTAAAAAACTGTTCATTTGGGAGTTGTAGATGCTGGGATTTATAGTTCACCTAAAATCAAAGACCATTCTGAACTCCACCAATGATGGAATTGCACCAAACTTGGCACACAAGTGTCCCATGACCAACAGAAAACACTAGAAGGGTTTGGTGGACATTGACCTTGAGTTTTGGAGCTGTAGTTCACCTACATCCTGAGAGCACTGTGGACTCCAACAATGAAGGATCTGGACCAAAAATGGCACGAATACTCCATATGCCCAAATATGAACACAGATGGTGCTTGGAGAAAATAAACTTTGACATTTGGGAGTTGTACTTAATGCGATTTATAGTTCCCCTACAATCAAAGATCCGCCTTCTTGGGAGGAGAGCAATGTCCAGTCTCGATAAAATAGTAAAGAGTAGAGACATCAGACTGGCAACAAAGATCCATTGCCTAGTCAAAGCCATGGTCTTCCCTGTAGTCACCTACGGATGTGAGAGCTGGACCTTAGGGAAGGCTGAGCGAAGGAAGAGAGATGCTTTTGAGCTGTGGTGCTGGAGGAAAGTGCTGAGAGTGCCTTGGACTGCGAGAAGATCCAACCAGTCCATCCTCCAGGAAATAAAGCCCGACTGCTCACTGGAGGGAAAGATACTAGAGACAAAGTTGAAGTCCTTTGGCCACATAATGAGGAGACAGGAAAGCCTAGAGAAGGGAATGATGCTGGGGAAAGTGGAAGGCAAAAGGAAGAGGGGCCGACCAAGGGCAAGATGGATGGATGGCATCCTTGAAGTGACTAGACTGACCTTGAAGGAGCTGGGGTGGTGACGGCCGACAGGGAGCTCTGGTGTGGGCTAGTCCATGAGGTCACGAAGAGTTGGAGACAACTGAACGAATGAACAGCAACAACACAATCAAAGAGCATTCTGAACCCCACCAATGATAGAATTGGGCCAAACTTCCCAAAAAGAACCTCCATGACCAACAGAAAATACTGTGTTTTTGATGGTCTTTGGTGACCTCTTGGACACCCCCTCCTGACCCCCTCCCCACCTAGGTGTCTCAATCCCCAGGTTGAGCAATGCTGCCTTAAGTTCATCCATTCCAACTCCCTTCATAATTGCAAGAAAACATAATCAAAGCCCTCCTGACAAAGAGCCATCCAGCCATAGATATAGATACAGATATGATTCACACTCAGAGAGATATAGTATTATAGATTTGAAAGGGACCCCTAAAGAAGGACAGTTCTATGTTGCCTGTTCCCAGAGGTGGTCCTAGGTAATTTTCAATGGTAAGCAAACAGTATTCCCCCCCCCCCCCCCACCAATCACTGATATATATTTTATGTTCGTCGTGGGAGTTCTGTGTGCCATATTTGGTTCAATTCCATCATTGGTGGAGTTCAGAATGCTCTTTGATTTTAGGTGAACTATACATCCCAGTAACCACAACTCACATATGTCAAGGTCTATTTTCCTCCAAAGAGTGCCTCAAGAGCACCCCTGGGCAAAATCAACTATACTACAAATGCTTACTTTGTGTAATGGCTTGATCCGCCCCTGCCTGTTCCAGAGTAAGCAAACCAGACAATCTCTACATCAACCCTGACAGAGAAACAACAAGAAATAATAATGATAACATTTATTTACACCCCACCACCATCTCCCCGAAGGGGACTTGGGCGGCTAACATGAGGCCAAGCCCAAAGATAAAATACAGCAAAATAAAATGCAAAATGCAGATAACAAAAAATTACATCAGAATAAAATACAGCAAATTGACATAATATAAAATCGAAAACAATGGGCAGGTCGGACGAGGTAAAATGGTAAAACCCTGGATGAGGTAGGAATAGAAGTGTATTTGGGAAGCGCCCAAAAGGATGAACAGTGGGGTTAGGCTTTCAGTTTAGGAAGGGGGAAAGTGCATCAGAGGGGCAACACTCAGGGGCGGCTCGTCCATTACGCGAAGTAAGCGGTTGCAGAACACATTTTTTTGCCAGGGGTGCAGAGGTGCCTCTGTAAATGCCCCTCAACTGCCACTTGAGGAGCGCTCCCTCCGCTCACAACAGCCCTAGCAGTCCGAGGGGAGCCTCGGCTTTCTTGCCTCGCTGCCGGGCGATCCTCTTCCCAAAGGGGCCGGGCCCTTGAGCCTCGCCTCGCCCCTCTCGTTCCTGCTCCACCCGGCCACTGGGTGTGCGAGTAGAGCTGGTGCTCAATTGTTCTCCATGTTCACTCCCTTCCCCATGACTGGCTCCCATTCCCAATCCCCTGGCGCTCCACCCGCCTCCTCTCCTCTCCCCAATCCGCGGGTGGGCCAAGGGGCAGAGCCACCACGCCTGGCCCGCTTCAGGTCCGGAGGCGTGTCTGAAGACCCCAGCGTGCACAGCAAAAGTCGCCTCTTCTCCTGACTTTCTCTTCAGCCATTGGGACCAAGAGAGAGAGAGAGAGAGAGAGAGAGAGACCCTCCGGCTGGAGGTATCTCCCACCTCCGCTCCCTCCTTTGTTTTTGCGCCTACCTTCAGGAAAGGTGGGCATCTCCACCTCTCTCTCTCTCTCTCTCTCTCGGTCCCAATGGCTGAGGAGAAAGTCAGGAGAAGAGGTGACTTTTGGTGCACACGCTGGGGTCTTCAGGCACGCCTCTGGACCCAAAGCAGGCCAGGCAAGGGAGCAAGTGCAGCAAGTGTAGTTACTGGGATGTATAGTTCACCTACAATCAAAGAGCATTCTGAACTCCACCAATGATGGAATTGAACCAAATATGGCACACAGAACTCCCACGACGAACAGAAAATATATATCAATGATTGGTTGGGGGGGGGGGGGCGCCAAAATACTGTTTGCTTACCATTGAAAATTACCCAGGGCCGTCTCTGGCAACACTATATAGATGGAACAAACAGAAATGAGATAAAGGGTCACTCTCCAAAGGCATACTGTTTACCCACAAGTAGAAAGAAATTGCATATATTCGAAACCAACACTTTCTCATTACTTTATTTTCCAGAACACCAGACTAGGCCACAGCAACGCCTGGCAGGGGACGGCTAGTAAACAATAACAAGAAGAACAACAGAGGTCATAACAATGGAAACGCACCGCTGTCCAGGGTCCCTCCGTGCGCCCTGGCCTTGGGTGGATGCAACGCTGGTCTGCTTTGGATCTGGGCCTTCTCTTCGACCCTACCAACCGGGTTAAGGCTCCGAATTGAAGCCGGATCCAAGAAGAGGAAGCCAGGGAGGCCTCACAAGGAGAAGCGAAGCGAATCGGAAGCTCTGGGCTGTTCCAGGACCTAGTGCGTAAAAGGCGCAAACAAGAGAAAGGAAGCCAGCCGCTTTCCCTCCTCTGTCTCCTCCTCTTTCTCCTCCTCTTTCTCTGTCTCTGTCTCCTCCCTTTGGCCTCAGAAACAACCCTGGAAGCCACCGCCTCCTGCTGGGCTCTCAGGGTGGATTTCTTGGCTCTTTGGGAAGCCCCAAACCAGCTGGTTGCCTTGTTTGGCAAGCTGGCATCCCTGGGTGGCTTTCAAGTCAAGCCATGCGCAATAAGGCGGCCGGCAGAAGCTGTGCCTTTCCATCTCTGCTTTGAGGGTGAGTGCATCTATATTGTAGTTTTGGTGCAGATTAACCTCTCTTGAATTGCCACGGCTCCCTGCTATGGGGTCCTGGGAGTTGTAGTTTCACCAAGGCTGTAGCTTTCTTCCAAATCCTCTTAGGTGCATCTCTGTTGTAGGATGAAGGCAGTTCGGCACCACTCAGAAGTGCCATGGCTCAAAGTTATGGTATGTTTGGAGTTTATACTTTGCACTCTCTGGCAGAAAAAGCTTAAGACCCTTGTCAAACTACAACTCCTGTTATCCAGCCTTTGGAAAACTGCAACTCCCAGGATTTTATAGCATTGAGCCATGGCTCATATTGGTGAGAAATACTACGCATCTATATTGTAGTTTTGATGCAGCTTAACCTCTCTTGAACTGCCATGGCTCCCTGCTATGGGGTCCTGGAAGTTGTAGTTTCACCAAGGCTGTAGCTTTCTTCCAAATCCTCTTAGGTACATCTCTGTTGTAGAATGAAGGCAGTTCGGCACCACTCAGAAGTGCCATGGCTCAAAGTTATGGTATGTTTGGAGTTTATATTTTGCACTCTCTGGCAGAAAAAGCTTAAGACCCTTGTCAAACTACAACTCCTGTTATCCAGCCTTTGGAAAACTGCAACTACCAGGATTTTATAGCATTGAGCCATGGCTCATATTGGTGAGAAATACTACGCATCTATATTGTAGTTTTGATGCAGCTTAACCTCACTTGAACTGCCATGGCTCCCTGCTATGGGGTCCTGGGAGTTGTAGTTTCACCAAGGCTGTAGCTTTCTTCCAAATCCTCTTAGGTACATCTCTGTTGTAGGATGAAGGCAGTTCGGCACCACTCAGAAGTGCCATGGCTCAAAGTTATGGTATGTTTGGAGTTTATACTTTGCACTCTCTGGCAGAAAAAGCTTAAGACCCTTGTCAAACTACAACTCCTGTTATCCAGCCTTTGGAAAACTGCAACTCCCAGGATTTTATAGCATTGAGCCATGGCTCATATTGGTGAGAAATACTACGCATCTATATTGTAGTTTTGATGCAGCTTAACCTCTCTTGAACTGCCATGGCTCCCTGCTATGGGGTCCTGGAAGTTGTAGTTTCACCAAGGCTGTAGCTTTCTTCCAAATCCTCTTAGGTACATCTCTGTTGTAGAATGAAGGCAGTTCGGCACCACTCAGAAGTGCCATGGCTCAAAGTTATGGTATGTTTGGAGTTTATATTTTGCACTCTCTGGCAGAAAAAGCTTAAGACCCTTGTCAAACTACAACTCCTGTTATCCAGCCTTTGGAAAACTGCAACTACCAGGATTTTATAGCATTGAGCCATGGCTCATATTGGTGAGAAATACTACGCATCTATATTGTAGTTTTGATGCAGCTTAACCTCACTTGAACTGCCATGGCTCCCTGCTATGGGGTCCTGGGAGTTGTAGTTTCACCAAGGCTGTAGCTTTCTTCCAAATCCTCTTAGGTACATCTCTGTTGTAGGATGAAGGCAGTTCGGCACCACTCAGAAGTGCCATGGCTCAAAGTTATGGTATGTTTGGAGTTTATACTTTGCACTCTCTGGCAGAAAAAGCTTAAGACCCTTGTCAAACTACAACTCCTGTTATCCAGCCTTTGGAAAACTGCAACTCCCAGGATTTTATAGCATTGAGCCATGGCTCATATTGGTGAGAAATACTACGCATCTATATTGTAGTTTTGATGCAGCTTAACCTCTCTTGAACTGCCATGGCTCCCTGCTATGGGGTCCTGGAAGTTGTAGTTTCACCAAGGCTGTAGCTTTCTTCCAAATCCTCTTAGGTACATCTCTGTTGTAGAATGAAGGCAGTTCGGCACCACTCAGAAGGGCCATGGCTCAAAGTTATGGTATGTTTGGAGTTTATATTTTGCACTCTCTGGCAGAAAAAGCTCAAGACCCTTGTCAAACTACAACTCCTGTTATCCAGCCTTTGGAAAACTGCAACTCCCAGGATTTTATAGCATTGAGCCATGGCTCATATTGGTGAGAAATACTATGCATCTATATTGTAGTTTTGATGCAGCTTAACCTCACTTGAACTGCCATGGCTCCCTGCTATGGGGTCCTGGAAGTTGTAGTTTCACCAAGGCTGTAGCTTTCTTCCAAATCCTCTTAGGTGCATCTCTGTTGTAGGATGAAGGCAGTTCGGCACCACTCAGAAGTGCCATGGCTCAAAGTTATGGTATGTTTGGAGTTTATACTTTGCACTCTCTGGCAGAAAAAGCTTAAGACCCTTGTCAAACTACAACTCCTGTTATCCAGCCTTTGGAAAACTGCAACTCCCAGGATTTTATAGCATTGAGCCATGGCTCATATTGGTGAGAAATACTACGCATCTATATTGTAGTTTTGATGCAGCTTAACCTCTCTTGAACTGCCATGGCTCCCTGCTATGGGGTCCTGGAAGTTGTAGTTTCACCAAGGCTGTAGCTTTCTTCCAAATCCTCTTAGGTACATCTCTGTTGTAGAATGAAGGCAGTTCGGCACCACTCAGAAGGGCCATGGCTCAAAGTTATGGTATGTTTGGAGTTTATATTTTGCACTCTCTGGCAGAAAAAGCTCAAGACCCTTGTCAAACTACAACTCCTGTTATCCAGCCTTTGGAAAACTGCAACTCCCAGGATTTTATAGCATTGAGCCATGGCTCATATTGGTGAGAAATACTACGCATCTATATTGTAGTTTTGATGCAGCTTAACCTCACTTGAACTGCCATGGCTCCCTGCTATGGGGTCCTGGAAGTTGTAGTTTCACCAAGGCTGTAGCTTTCTTCCAAATCCTCTTAGGTGCATCTCTGTTGTAGGATGAAGGCAGTTCGGCACCACTCAGAAGTGCCATGGCTCAAAGTTATGGTATGTTTGGAGTTTATACTTTGCACTCTCTGGCAGAAAAAGCTTAAGACCCTTGTCAAACTACAACTCCTGTTATCCAGCCTTTGGAAAACTGCAACTCCCAGGATTTTATAGCATTGAGCCATGGCTCATATTGGTGAGAAATACTACGCATCTATATTGTAGTTTTGATGCAGCTTAACCTCTCTTGAACTGCCATGGCTCCCTGCTATGGGGTCCTGGAAGTTGTAGTTTCACCAAGGCTGTAGCTTTCTTCCAAATCCTCTTAGGTACATCTCTGTTGTAGAATGAAGGCAGTTCGGCACCACTCAGAAGGGCCATGGCTCAAAGTTATGGTATGTTTGGAGTTTATATTTTGCACTCTCTGGCAGAAAAAGCTCAAGACCCTTGTCAAACTACAACTCCTGTTATCCAGCCTTTGGAAAACTGCAACTCCCAGGATTTTATAGCATTGAGCCATGGCTCATATTGGTGAGAAATACTACGCATCTATATTGTAGTTTTGATGCAGCTTAACCTCACTTGAACTGCCATGGCTCCCTCCTATAGAGCCCTGGGACTTGTAGTTTCACCAAAGCTGTAGCTTTCTTCCAAATCCTCTTAGGTGCATCTCTGTTGTAGGATGAAGGCAGTTCGGCACCACTCAGAAGTGCCATGGCTCAAAGTTATGGTATGTTTGGAGTTTATACTTTGCCCTCTCTGGCAGAGAAAGCTTAAGACCCTTGTCAAACTACAACTCCTGTTATCCAGCCTTTGGAAAACTGCAACTACCAGGATTTTATAGCATTAAGCCATGGCTCATATTGGTGAGAAATACTACATAGAATCATAGAATCAAAGAGTTGGAAGAAACCTCCTGGGCCATCCAGTCCAACCCCATTCTGCCAAGAAGCAGGAATATTGCATCCAAATCACCCCTGACAGATGGCCATCCAGCCTCTGTTTAAAAGCCTCCAAAGAGGGAGCCTCCACCACACTCCAGGGCAGAGAGTTCCACTGCTGAATGGCTCTCACGGTCAGAAAGTTCTTCCTCAGATGGAATCTCCTCTCTTGTAGTTTGAAGCCATTCTTCCATTGCGTCCTAGTCTCCAGGGCATCAGAAAACAAGCTTGCTCCCTCCTCCCAGTGGCTTCCTCTCACATATTTATACATGGCTATCATATCTCCTCTCAGCCTTCTCTTCTTCAGGCTAAACATGCCCAGCTCCTTAAGCTGCTCCTCATAGGGCTTGTTCTCCAGACCCTTGATCATTTTAGTCGCCCTCCTCTGGACACATTCCAGCTTGTCAATATCTCTCTTCAGTTGTGGTGCCCAGAATTGGACACAATATTCCAGGTGTGGTCTAAGCAAAGCGGAAGAGAGCATGGGGAGCATGACTTCCCTAGATCTAGACACTAGGCTCCTCTTGATGCAGGACAAAATCCCATTGGCTTTTTTTGCCACCACATCACATTGTTGGCTCATGTTTAACTTGTTGTCCACAAGGACTCCAATCAGATACAGATAGGATGTATCTGACTGTAGGTTCACACCACTTTGGACTGCTGTGGCTTAATGTTATGGGATGCTGCGAGTTTGCACTCTCTAGCAGAGAAACCTTAGGATAAGTCAAACTACAACTCCCATTGTTTCCTAGCCTTGAGCCATGGCAGTCCAAGTGGTGCCAAACTGCATCCATTCAACAATCAATAGCCCTGTGTTTCCATCACACTACTTACTTACTTACTACTAAGTAAGTGCTGCTAAGAAAAAGATCTATGCCAGTGCAAAAGCTGAGGTCCAAAGAAGGACAAGAGAACTCAAGAACATCTGGTGGACAAAGAAGGCTGAAGAAATCCAACACCTGGCAGACACCCATGATGCTCAGGGATTTTTCAAAGCCACAAAGGTCATCTATGGACCAAGAAAGCATGGCATACAGCCTCTACGCTCATCAGATGGAACCAAACTCCTGAAAGACCAAAAATCAATTGCACTGCATTGGAAAGAACACTACCAAAGCCTCCTGAATCACGGCTCCAATGTGGCCGAAGAGGTCCTCTCACAAATCCCGCAACAACAAACCAGGGATGAGCTTGCAGCACTGCCTAGTTTGGAAGAAGTCAGCAATGCCATCAGCCAACAAAAAAATAACAAAGCCAGCGGACCTGATGGGATCCCTGCTGAAATTTTTAAAGAGGGAAGACCTGAGCTGACACAACAACTCCACCAGCTCATAGAAAAAAGTGTGGGTGACTGAGAAAATCCCAGCAGATTTCAAGGATGCCACCATCACCATCCTCTCCAAAAAAGGGGAAAGAACAAACTGCGGAAACTATCGAGGTATCTCCCTCTCTGCCCCAGAGTGTGGTGGAGGCTCCTTCTTTGGAAGCTTTTAAACAGAGGCGGGATGGCCATCTGTCAGGGGTGATTTGAATGCAATATTCCTGCTTCTTGGCAGGGGTTGGACTGGATGGCCCAGGAGGTCTTTTCCAACTCTTTGATTCTATGATTCTATGATTCTATGATTCCTAACCTCCGCTGGGAAAATCCTTGCGAGAATCCTTGCAAACCGCCTTCTCCCCCTCTCAGAAGACACCCTCGCAGAATCCCAGAATGGCTTCCACCCCTCCAGAGAAACAGTGGACATGATCTTCACTGCACGACAACTCCAAGAAAAATGCAGTGAACAAAATCCACCTCTGTACATGGCATTCATCGACCTTGCAAAGGCATTCGACACAGTGAATCGCAGCCCTCTCTGGACCATCCTCCAAAAAATCAGGTGCCCTAACAAATTCGTGAACATCCTTCCATCACAATCTAGGATTATCATCTGCAAGGACATTGCCCAGGGGACATTGCCCAGATGTTTTGATGTTTTGCCATCCTTCTGGGAGGCTTCTCTCATGTCCCCCCATGGGGAGCTGGAGCTGACAGAGGGAGCTCATCTGCGCTCTCTCCGGATTTGAATCTCTGACCTGTCGGTCTTCAGTACTGCCGGCACAAGGCAACTTGGTTGAAAATGAAGGCATAATGGCATCAATAGTTGCTTCTGCATGCATTCACTCGGAAAGGAAGGGAAATCTTTGGCTGCAGTTTCGTTTTGAAGGATGGAAAACAGCAGATTGTATTGTTTACATTTAGTTTAGACTTTGAGCAATGGAAACATAAACTCTCCCTACATATACACCATAAATTAAATTTATCTGAGCTCACTTCCTGCTTCGTTTTCCTTTACGTAACTTGTGACGGAGCAGAAAAACATGGTAAGAAATGATCAAATGTACACTTGGATGTACGGTATATTCAACCATCTATCTATCTATCTATCTATCTATCTATCTATCTATCTATCTATCTATCTATCTATCTAAATGCTCTGTTCATTTTGAGTGACATTATAACTCAAAAACCACTGGACAAAATTTGGCCAGTCTTAAATGCCATCAAATGTGGCTTGAAATGAACAATATTTGGAAAATATTTCGGCGATCCCTCATAGTTTGAGGATGATGGTCCTCCAAATCCAGCGTCTTGGCAATGGGTCTGTAGTTGGCTGTGGAGCGCTATTCTTCATGTTTTCCCGCAGTGAGGACATCAGTTTCCAAGTGGAAGGTAATCTTGGTCAGAGTTGGCTTGATGCATCTTCTTCCTCTTCGCACATTTCTCCCTTTTGCCCTCCATTTGTGTATCTTCAAACTCTGCAGCACTGCTGGTCACAGCTGACCTCCAGTTAGAGCGCTGAAGGGCCAGGGCTTCGCAGTTCTTGGTGGCTATGCCACAGTTTTTAAGCCCATCTTTACATCTTGACAGATTAGAGAGATGGGCCAAAACTAACAAAATGAAGTTCAACAGGGACAAATGCAAGATACTCCACTTAGGCAGAAAAAACAAAATGCAAAGCTACAGAATGGGGGACAATGCCTGGCTAGAGAGCAGTATGTGTGAAAAAGATCTTGGAGTCCTCGTGGACAACAAGTTAAACATGAGCCAACAATGTGATGTGGCGGCAAAAAAAGCCAATGGGATTTTGGCCTGCATCAATAGGAGCATAGTGTCTGCTTTGGTTAGACCACATCTGGAATATTGTGTCCAATTCTGGGCACCACAATTCAAGAGAGATATTGGCAAGCTGGAATGTGTCCAGAGGAGGGAGACTAAAATGATCAAGGGTCTGGAGAACAAGCCCTATGAGGAGCGGCTTAAGGAGCTGGGCATGTTTAGCCTGAAGAAGAGAAGGCTGAGAGGAGATATGATAGCCATGTATAAATATGTGAGAGGAAGCCACAGGGAGGAGGAGGGAGCAAGCTTGTTTTCTGCTTCCTTGGAGACTAGGACTCAATGGAACAATGGCTTCAAACTACAAGAGAGGAGATTCCATCTGAACACGAGGAAGAACTTCCTGACTGTGAGAGCCGTTCAGCAGTGGAACTCTCTGCCCCGGAGTGTGGTGGAGGCTCCTTCTTTGGAGGCTTTTAAACAGAGGCTGGATGGCCATCTGTCAGGGGTGATTTGAATGCAGTATTCCTGCTTCTTGGCAGAATGGGGTTGGACTGGATGGCCCAGGAGGTCTCTTCCAACTTTTTGATTCTATGATTCTATGATCTTTTTTCCTGTCCACCAACATTATATTTCCTGTTCTTGAGTTCAGAGTAGAGTAACTACTTTGGGAAACAGTGATCTTTGGCCATTCGGACAATGTGGCCTTCACTCCAGTGGAGTTGGTGGCGTAGGAGCATCGCTTCAGTGGTGGTGGCCTTTGCTTCTCCTAGCACACTGGCATTTGTCCTCCTGTTTTCCCAAGAGATTTGCAGATTTTTTTTTGGAGGCAATGCTGATGGAAACGTTCCAGGAGTTGAGTGTGACATCTGTAGACAGTCCACGTTTCGCAGACATAGAACAGGGTTGGAAGGACAACAAGCCCCTTGGTCTCCCTACGGATGTCCGAATCCTCAAACACTCTCTGCTTCATTCAGAAGAATGCTGCACTTGCAGAGCTCAGGCGGTGCTGTATTTCGGTGTCAGTGTTGACTTTTGTGGAGAGGTGGCTGCCAAGGGAGTGGAAATGGTCAACATTTTCTAATGTTACACTATTAAGCTCTGTTTCTGGCATTGCAGAGGGATTGGCTGGTGACTGCTGGAAGAGCACTTTTATTATTTACTACTAGCTTGGGGACCCAGTGGTGCCTGGGCTATTTGAGAAAGGCTTAGTCTAGATCCAATGTCGACTTGGTTCAGCAGGTGCGGGTGAACTACAACTCCCATATGTAAGTCCCAATGTCAATGGTCCACCCTCTTCCACTTCACCAGAATGTAGAGTGGGTCATGGGGGCTCTGTGTATCAAGTTTGGTCTTGATCAGTCATTGGTGTGGGTCGCAATGACTGATCAAGGAAGTGAGTGAAGGTACTTCAAGTCCAATTGTCCATGGTCTGTCATCCCACGGACCGTACCAGGACATGGAGTAGGTCATGGGTGCGGGTGAACTACAACTCCCATATGTAAGTCCCAATGTCCATGGTCCACCCTCTTCCAAACTGCACCAGGATGTAGAGTGGGTCATGGGGGCTCTGTGTATCAAGTTTGGTCTTGATCAGTCATTGGTGTGGGTTGCAGTGGTCTCAGGAAGTGAGTGAAGGTACTGCAAGTCCCATTGTTCATGGTCTGTCATCTCACAGACCATACCAGGACATAGAGTAGGTCATGGGTGTGGGTGAACTACAAATCCCATATGTAAGTCCCAATGTCCATGGTCCACCCTCTTCCAAACTGCACCAGGATGTAGAGTGGGTCATGGGGGCTCTGTGTATCAAGTTTGGTCTTGATCAGTCATTGGTGTGGGTTGCAGTGGTCTCAGGAAGTGAGTGAAGGTACTGCAAGTCCCATTGTTCATGGTCTGTCATCTCACAGACCATACCAGGACATAGAGTAGGTCATGGGTGTGGGTGAACTACAAATCCCATATGTAAGTCCCAATGTCCATGGTCCACCCTCTTCCAAACTGCACCAGGATGTAGAGTGGGTCATGGGGGCTCTGTGTATCAAGTTTGGTCTTGATCAGTCATTGGTGTGGGTTGCAGTGGTCTCAGGAAGTGAGTGAAGGTACTGCAAATCCCATTGTTCATGGTCTGTCATCTCAAAGACCATACTAGGACATAGAGTAGGTCATGGGTGTGGGTGAACTACAAATCCCATATGTAAGTCCCAATGTCCATGGTCCACCCTCTTCCAAACTGCACCAGGATGTAGAGTGGGTCATGGGGGCTCTGTGTATCAAGTTTGGTCTTGATCAGTCATTGGTGTGGGTCGCAGTGGTCTCAAGAAGTGAGTGAAGGTACTTCAAGTCCGATTGTCCATGGTCTGTCATCCCACAGACCGTACGAGGACATGGAGTAGGTCATGGGTGTGGGTGAACTACAAATCCCATATGCAAGTCCCAATGTCCATGGTCCACCCTCTTCCAAACTGCACCAGGATGTAGAGTGGGTCATGGGGGCTCTGTGTATCAAGTTTGGTCTTGATCAGTCATTAGCGTGGGTTGCAGTGGTCTCAGGAAGTGAGTGAAGGTACTGCAAGTCCCATTGTCCACGGACTGTCATCCCACAGACCGTACGAGGACATAGAGTAGGTCATGGGGACTCTGTGTGCCATGTTTGGTCTTGATCTGTCACTGGTGTGGGTCACAGTGGTCTCTGGAAGTGAGTGAAGGTACTATAAGTCCCATCGCACTCCAAAACTCCGGATGACCTCTCCCAGCGGTTTCATGTAACTGTTGAATAGCTTGGGGAGCAAAATAGATCCTTGTGGGACCCCACAGATCAATGGCCAGGGGTCCGAGCAGGTGTCCCCCAGCTTTACCGACTGGGAAGGACTGGAGCCACAGTAAAACCATGCCCCCAAGTCCCATCCTAGAGAGTCTTCCCAGAAGGATACCATGGTGTTGTTGTTCATTCGTTCAGTCGTCTCCGACTCTTCGTGACCTCATGGACCAGCCCACGCCAGAGCTCCCTGTCGGCCGTTACTACCCCCAGCTCCCTCAAGGTCATTCCAGTCACTTCAAGGATGCCATCCATCCATCTTTCCCTTGGTCGGCCCCTCTTCCTTTTGCCTTCCACTTTCCCCAGCATAATTGTCTTCTCTAGGCTTTCCTGTCTCCTCATGATGTGACCAAAGTACTTCAACTTTGTCTCTAGTATCTTTCCCTCCAGTGAGCAGTCGGGCTTTATTTCCTGGAGGATGGACTGGTTGGATCTTCTCGCAGTCCAAGGCACTCTCAGCACTTTCCTCCAACACCACAGCTCAAAAGCATCTCTCTTCCTTCGCTCAGCCTTCCCTAAGGTCCAGCTCTCACATCCGTAGGTGACTACAGGGAATACCATGGCTTTGACTAGGCGGATCTTTGTTGCCAGTCTGATGTCTCTACTCTTCACTATTTTATCGAGATTGGACATTGCTCTCCTCCCAAGAAGGAAGCGTCTCCTGATTTCCTGGCCACAGTCTGCGTCTGCAGTAATCTTTGCACCTAGAAATACAAACCCTGTCACGGCCTCCACGGTTTCTCCCTCTATTTCCCAGTTGTCAATCATTCTTGTTGCCATAATCTTGGTTTTTTTGACGTTTAGCTGCAACCCAGCTTTTGCGCTTTCTTCTTTCACCTTGATTAGAAGGCTCCTCAGCTCCTCCTCGCTTTCGGCCATCAGAGTGGTGTCATCTGCATATCTGAGGTTGTTAATGTTTCTTCCAGCAATTTTCACCCCAGCTTTGCATTCTTCAATCCCCGCACATCGCATGATGTGTTCTGCATACAGGTTAAAAAGGTTGGGGGAGAGGATGCAGCCTTGCCGTACGCCTTTCCCAATCTTGAACCAGTCTCCTGTTCCGTGGTCAGTTCTGACTGTTGCTACTTGGTCCTTGTACAGATTCCTCAGGAGAGAGGGAAGGGGGCTTGGGATGCCCATCCCGCTAAGAACTTGCCACAATTTATTATGATCCACACAGTCAAAGGCTTTAGAAGAGTCAATGAAGCAGAAGTAGATGTTTTTCTGAAACTCCCTGCCTTTCTCCATTATCCAGCGGATATTGGCAATTTGGTCTCTCGTTCCTCTGCCTTTTCTAAACCCAGCTTGAACATCTGGCAACTCTCGCTCCATGTATTGCTGGAGTCTTCCTTGCAGGATCTTGAGCATTACCTTACTGGCATGATGAGAAATAAGGGCCACTGTACGGAAGTTTGAGCAGTCTTTCGCATTTCCCTTTTTTGGTATGGGGATATAAGTTGATTTTTTCCAGTCTGATGGCCATTCTTGTGTTTTCCATGGTAGATGGTATCAAAAGCCGCTGAGATGTCCAGGAGAACCATCAGGGTCCCACTCCCCTTGTCCAGTTCCCTGCGGAGGTCATCCACCAAGGCGACCATGATAGATTTGTATATGCAAACTAGCTTTCCCTGCCACGCGTTGCTGTGGCCCACCTCACCTCCCTCTTTCTCTCCTTCTTTCCCTATTTCCGTTTTCTTCTTTCCTTCTCTCCTTCCTTCCTTCTCTTCCTCTTTCCTTCTTCCTTTTTTCCTTCCGTTTCTCTTTCTTCCTTCTCTGCCTCTTTCCTTCCTTCCTTCCTTTGGTTTTTGTTTCCATTCTTCCTTTTATCTGTCCTTCCTTCCCTCCTCTTTCTCTTTCTTTTTCTTCTTCCTTTGCTCCTCTTTCCTTCCTTTTCTGTCCTTCTCTCCCTTCCTTCCTTCTCTTCCTCTTTCCTTCTTCCTTTTTTCTTTTCCTTCCCTTTCTCTTTCTTCCTTCTCTGCCTCTTTCCTTCCTTGCTTGCTTTGGTTTTTGTTTCCATTCTTCCTTTTATCTGTCCTTCCTTCCCCCCTCTTTCTCTTTCTTTCTCTTCTTCCTTTGCTCCTCTTTCCTTCCTTTTCTGCCCTTCTCTTCTTCCTTCCTTCTCTTCCTCTTTCCTTCTTCCTTTTTTCTTTTCCTTCCCTTTCTCTTTCTTCCTTCTCTGCCTCTTTCCTTTCTTCCTTCCTTTGGTTTTTGTTTCCATTCTTCCTTTTACTGTCCTTCCTTCCCTCCTCTTTCTCTTTCTTTCTCTTCTTCCTTTGCTCCTCTTTCCTTCCTTTTCTTTCCTTCTCTCCCTTCCTTCTCTTCCTCTTTCCTTCTTCCTTTTTTCTTTTCCTTCCCTTTCTCTTTCTTCCTTCTCTGCCTCTTTCCTTCCTTGCTTGCTTTGGTTTTTGTTTCCATTCTTCCTTTTATCTGTCCTTCCTTCCCCCCTCTTTCTCTTTCTTTCTCTTCTTCCTTTGCTCCTCTTTCCTTCCTTTTCTGCCCTTCTCTTCTTCCTTCCTTCTCTTCCTCTTTCCTTCTTCCTTTTTTCTTTTCCTTCCCTTTCTCTTTCTTCCTTCTCTGCCTCTTTCCTTTCTTCCTTCCTTTGGTTTTTGTTTCCATTCTTCCTTTTATCTGTCCTTCCTTCCCTCCTCTTTTTCTTTCTCTTCTTCCTTTGCTCCTCTTTCCTTCCTTTTCTTTCCTTCTCTCCCTTCCTTCTCTTCCTCTTTCCCTCTTCCTTTTTTCTTTTCCTTCCCTTTCTCTTTCTTCCTTCTCTGCCTCTTTCCTTTCTTCCTTCCTTTGGTTTTTGTTTCCATTCTTCCTTTTGTCTGTCCTTCCTTCCTTCCTCTTTCTCTTTCTTTCTCTTCTTCCTTCGCTCCTCTTTCCTTCCTTTTCTTTCCTTATCTCCTTCCTTCTTTCTCTACCCATTTCTTTCCATCCCTCTTCATTTCCTCTTTCTCTCTTTTCTTCCTTCTCTACCTCTTTCCTTCTTTCCTTCACTCTTTGCTTCCATGTTTCCTTCTCTGTTTTCTTCCTTCCTTCGATGTTTTTCTTCGATGGTAAATTTTCGTCAGGGGGGTTTTGAGTTTTGCTGTCCCGTTGGACGCCCCTTACAGATTTATATATATAGATGACTTATTGTGCAATGTTTCTGTTCCAGACAAATAGACCGAAGAAGAAAGAGAAAAATGGGACCAGTCAAAAGCAAGAGAAGATTGCCGGAACTGGAAGCCACCGAGGACATCCAAATAATGGAGGACCTGAAATACCTCCCGGATGAGCTGCTGCTGCTGATCCTGAGCTGGGTGCCCGGCCGGAGCCTGGTGAGGGAGTGCCGCTTGGTGTGCCGCAAGTGGAGGGACCTCATTGACAAGCCCACCCTTTGGAGGCTCAAGTGCCAGCGGGACCCTCTGAGCAAGGCGGCCGTGGAAGCCGTCCAGGGCGCTTCCCAAATAGACTGGCGCCAAATCTATCACCTGCAGCCTTTTGGGAGGAATCTGATCAAGAACCCCCGCGGAAAGAGTGAGTCAATCCATATCAAGGTGCGGGGAGGGTATTACAGAATCCTAGAGCTGGAAGGGACCCCAAAGATCATCCAGTCCAACCCCTTTCTGCCATGCAAGAAGACACAATCCAAGCCATCCTGACAGATAGCCAGTCAGCCTCTAGTGAATCATAAGATCCTCTATTTGGAAGGGACCCCAAAGGTCATCCAGTCCAACCTTTTTCTGCATGCAAGAAGACACAATCCAAGCCATCCTGAAAGATAGCCAGTCAGTCTCTGTTGAATCATAAGATCTTGTGTTTAGAAGGGACCCCAAAGGTCATCCAGTCCAACCCCTTTCTGCCATGCAAGAAGACACAATCCAAGCCCTCACAAAAGATGACCAGCCTTTGTTGAGTTACAGAATCCTAGAGGTGGAAGGGACCCCAAAGGTCATCCAGTCCAACCTCTTTCTTCATGCAAGAAGACACAATCCAAGCTCTCCCAAAAGATGGCCAGTCAGCCTCTATTGAATCATAAGATCATGTATTTGGAAGGGACCCCAAAGGTCATCCAGTCCAACCCCTTTCTGCATGCAAGAAGACACAATCATCTTTTGTCATCTTTTGTTGAGTCAAAGGATACTAGAGTTGGAAAGGACCCCAAAGTGCATCCAATCAAGTCCCATTCTGCCAGGTAGGAAGATACAATCCAAGCTCTCCCAGAAGATGGCCAGTCAGCCTCTGCTGAATCATAGGATCCTAGAGTAGAAGGGGACCTCAAAGGTCATCCAGTCCAACCTGTTTCTCATGCAAGAAGACACAATCCAAGCCCTCCTGACAGATAGCCAGTCAGCCTCTGGAAGGGACCCCAAAGATCATCCAGTCCAACCTCTTTCTGCCATGCAGGAAGACACAATCCAAGCCTTCCTGACAGATGGCCAGTCAGCCTTTGCTGAGTCATAGTATCCTAGAGTTGGAAAGGACCCCAAAGTGCATCCAATCAAATCCCATTCTGCCAGGCAGGAAGATACAATCAAAGGATCCTAGAGTTGGAAGGGACCCCAAAGTTCATCCAGTCCAACCTCTTTCTGTCATGCAAGAAGACACATTCCAAGCCCTCCTGACAGATGGCCAGTCAGCCTCTATTGAATCATAAGATCCTCTATTTGGAAGGGACTCCAAAGGTCATCCAGTCCAACCCCTTTCTGCCATGCAACAAGACACAATCTAAACCATCCTGGCAGATAGCCAGTCAGCCTCTATTGAATCATAAGATCCTGTATTTGGAAGGGACCCCAAAGGCCATCCAGTCCAACCCCTTTCTGCATGCAAGAAGACACAATCCAAGCCCTCACAAAAGATGGCCAGCCTTTGTTGAGTCATAGAATCCTAGAGGTGGAAGGGACCCAAAGGTCATCCAGTCCAACCCCTTTCTGCCATGCAAGAAGACACAATCCAAGCCCTCCCAAAAGATGGCCAGTCAGCCTCCGTTGAATCCATGCAAGAAGACACAATCCAAGCCATCATGACAGATATATAAATTAAGTGTTGTTGTTGTTCCCTAAGAGGAATCCATCGTTTCTAGAATCTAGACCATTGACACTTTGGGTCACCCTTCTCTCTTGTGTTCCCAGACCACTTTCAAGACTGGAAGATCGAATATAGCTGGATAGACATGAACGAGGAGGACAGCACGGGACAAGTGACGGTCTTTCGCTGCTTTTCACTTGGGTGAGTTGTGCAAGGTTGCCCCAAATCGGGTCTTGACACCTTAATGCCACTGGGTGCATCGACACTATCGAAAGAACCCTACTTGAACTGCCATAGCTGAATGCTACGGAATCCTGGGAGTTGTAGTTTTACAAGGACTTCAGCCTTCTCTGCCAAAGAGGGATGCCACCTCACCAGAGTGTAGCTCCAAGAATTCCACAGCATTGAGCCATCGCAGTCCGAGTGGAGTCAAAGTATGTTAATTCCATAGTACAGATACACTGGAACAAGGAAGAGGTACGGACAGGCTTGCAAAGTTTGCAAACCTTTTACCATTTTTGCTTTTTCATGCCCAAAGGTTTGCAAAGTCTCAGGTGGTTGATTTGCTGGAAGAAGGCTTAGGAGAAGAACTCATGGACACCTTCCAACCTGACATTTTTATTGCTGACTGGTGAGTTCTGCAACACTTTAATTCCATGCCGTGTAAATGAAAAGTTAAAAGAATGAGTGCATCTACACTCAATGTTCAATGAGAGCCCAAGCTTCTCGTATGCTTCTGCAAAAGTGTTTAGAGCAGCTTGTAGAGCTTCTTCTGAATGTGCACAGACTACATTATCATCGGTATATTGGAGTTCTATAACAGATGTCGTTGTAACCTTGGTTTTGGTTTTGGTTTTGAGTCTGCAGTTGGTAAATAGTTTGCCATCAGTCCGATAGATTATTTTCACACCGGTGGAAAGCTTCCCATCAACAAGATGAAGTATCTTGTTCCAAGCATGTGCGTAGGGCATCTGCATAGAACACCACCTGGGCACAGGAGGTCTCCAGGTAGCAAGCAATCAAGAGTTACTGAACGCCACCCAGGCTAAGGCTGTCTCCAAGGCATCAAACAATTCAAAGGGAACAAAGGCCAGGCTACTTCTAAAATAATAACAATAATAATGTCTCCAGGCAGCAAGCAATCATGGGCTAGTGAACTCCACCCAGGCAAAGGAGGTCTCCAGGTAGCAAACAATTCAAAGGGAATAAAAGTCAGGCTAGTTCTACAACAACTACAACAACACCTATTATTGTTGCATGTTCAATGAGAGTCTGAGCTTCTCGTGTGCTTCTGCAAAGGTGTTTAGAGCAGCTTGTAGATCTTCTGAATGTGCATAGACTACGTTATCATCGGCATTTTGGAGTTGTATAACAGATATTGTTGTGACCTTGGTTTTGGCTTTGAATCTGCAGAGGGTAAATAGTTTGCCATCTGTCTGATAGATGATTTCCACTCCGGTGGGAAGCTTCCCATCAACAAGATGAAGTATCTTGTTTCAAGCATATGAGTAGGGCATCTGCACAGAACACCACCTGGGCACAGGAGGTCTCCAGGCAGCAAGCAATCAAGGGTTACTGAACGCCACCCAGACCAAGGCCACCCAGACACCTATTATTGTTGTATGTCAACCTGTTCAGACTGTGATTGTGGCTGATGTTCATGATGGGCATGAAGATGATGTTCCTGATGGTGAGCCTGGGTCTGTTGGCAATGGAGATGAGGGTTTGAGTTAAGCTCAGACGAGAGGCCGAGCTGTCTCTGGAAGATTCCCAAGGCCACATTCTTGAGAGAGGCTCTTCACTGCTTTTCTCAGAACAACTGTCTGAAGATGATTGGTCAGGTGCAGAAGTTAATGAGAGTCAAGATAATGAGAGCATAGATAGAAAGCAAAGCTTTTGTAAGCAGAGAGAAAGCCGCCCTGAGTCGTCTTTGGGATTCTGTGTGGGAAGTTTGACTCAATTCTATTGTTGGTGGACTTTGAATGCTCTTTGATTGTAGGTGAACTATAAATCCCAACAACTACAACTCCCAAATGTCAAGGTCTATTTCCCCCAGACTCCACATTTCGGCAATTGAGTATTTGTGCCAAGTTTGGTCCAGATCCATCATTGCATGAATCCACAGCACTCCTCTGGGTATAGGTGAACTACAACTCCCAAACTCAAGGTCAATGCTCACAAAACCCTTCCAGTGTTTTCTGTTGGTCATGGGAGTTCTGTGTGCCAAGTTTGGTTTAAATCCATCTCTGATGGATTATAAATGAATTATAAATCCCAGCAACTACAACTCCTAAATTACAAAATCAATCCTCCCCCAACCCCACTAGTAGTCACATTTGAGCATATTGGGTATTTGTGCTCATTTTAGTCCAGTGAAAATACATCCTGCATATCGGATATTTACATTACAATTCATAACAGTAGCAAAATTACAGTTATGAAGTAGCAACAAAAACAATATTATGGTTGGGGGTCACCACAACATATGGAACTGCATTAAGGGGTCACGGCATTAGCAAAGCTGAGAACCATTGCTTGTACGGCATCATGCTCTCTGTCCTCTGCAGGTGGCGTACCCTGGACGACTATGGGCGCATCCACAAAATTGAAGTCGACCTCCTGGCCGCTGACCGGACTTCAGTCATCTCCAGTTTCCTTGCTGAGCCCAAACCCATCCTGCAGCCGAAGGACACTCAATACCAACAGGTTCCCTTTGTGCCACCGTTTCTCTTCTTTTGCACAGAGCTTCCCAAAGGGAATTCCAGGGCTGTGTCTACACTGTCGAAGGAATGCAGCTTGGACTGCCCTGGCTCACTGCGATGGGATCCCGGGAGTTGTAGTTTAGCCTTTCCTGCCCAAGAGCGCTGTTGCATCACCAACCTACAAATACCAGAAATCCATCACATTGTTCTACAGTGTCGATGTGCCCCTTGGTAAAACTACAACTCCCAGGATGACAGAGCACTGAGCCATGGCAATTTGTGTGATGCCAAACAACATTCATTCTATCCATGGCAAAATGCATGTATTCTATACTGTCGATGTGCCCCTTAATAAAACTACAACTCCCAGGATGTTATAGCACTGAGCCATGGCAATTTGTGTGATGCCAAACCACATTCATTCTATCCATGGCAAAATGCATGTATACTATAGTGTTTTTGTACCACTTAGTGAAACTATAACTCCCAGGATGCCATAGCGTTGAGCCATGGCAATTTGTGTGATGCCAAAACTATCCAGAGCAAAATGCATGTATTCTACAGTGCAGATGTGCCCCTTAGTAAAACTATACATCCCAGAATGCCACAGCATTGAGCTAAGTATGATGTCAAAATGCATTCATTCTATCCATGGCAAAATGCATTTACTCTATAGTGTCGATGTGCCCCTTAGTAAAACTACAACTCCCAGGATGCCACAGCACTGAACCACGACAATTTGTGTGATGCCAAAAATCATTCTATCCAGAGCAAAATGCATGTATTCTACAGTGCAGATGTGCCCCTTAGTAGAACTATAAATCCCAGAATGCCACAGTATTGAGCCAATTTGTGTGATGTCAAAATGCATTCATTTTATCCATGGAAAAATGCATTTACTCTATAGTGTTGATGTGTCCCTTAGTAAAACTACAACTCCCAGGGCGCCATAGCATTGAGCTACATGTGATGTCAAAATGCATTCATTCTATCCATGGCAAAATGCATGTATTATAAACTGTCGATGTGCCCCTTAGTAAAACTACAACTCCTAGGATGCCATGGCGTTGAGCCATGGCAATTAATGTGTTGCCCTTAGTAAAACTACAACCCCTTAGTAAAACTACAACTTGCAGGATGCCATAGCATTGAGCCATGGCAATTTATGTAGCATCAAAATGTATGTATTCTATAATGTAGATGTGCCCCTTAGTAAAACTACAATTCCCAGAATGCCACAGCATTGAGCCAAGGCAATTTGTGTGATGCCAAAACACATTCATTCTATCCATGGCAAAATGCATGTATTATAAACTGTCGATGTGCCCCTTAGTAAAACTACAACTCCTAGGATGCCATAGCGTTGAGCCATGGCAATTCAAGTGATGCCCTTAGTAAAACTACAACCCCTTAGTAAAACTACAACTTGCAGGATGCCATAGCATTGAGCCATGGCAATTTATGTGACACCCAAATGCACTCATTCTATAGTGTAGATGTGCCCCTTAGTGAAACTATAACTCCCAGAATGTCACAGCATTGAGCCAAGGAATACATGTGTGATGTCAAAATGCATTCATTCTATCCATGGCAAAATGCATTTACTCTATAGTGTCAATGTGCCCCTTAGTAAAACTACAACTCCCAGGGTACCATAGCATTGAGCTACATGTGATGTCAAAATGCATTCATTCTATCCATTGCAAAATGCATGTATTCTATAGTGTCAATGTGCTCCTTAGTAAAACTACAACTCCCAGGACGCCATAGCATTGAGCTAATATTTTATTTATTATTCATTTACAATATTTATATTCCGCCCTTCTCACCCCACAGGGGACTCAGAGCGGATCACAATCCACATATAAATGGCAACATTCAATGCCATAGACACAACATATATAGACAGAGACTATTTAACTTCACGAGCTTCATGAGGGTATGTTCGAATTCTGGCCACCAGGGGAGCTGTTGCTTCACCGTCCATTTGTGACACTGATGAAGTATTTCCTCATTCTTTTGCACACTGCTGGAGATTTTTATGGCGTCATAAATTAGTTAACTTAGCCTCCCCACATAAAGCGGTACCTAAATTTCCTACTTGACAGATGCAACTGTCTTTCAGGCTGCATAGGTCAACAGCAAGCTAGACTATTTATAGTTGGGAGGTTACTCCGACCCGGGCTGGCTTCAAACTCATGACTTCTTAGTCAGTAGTGATTTCCAGCATAAAGCGGTACCTAAATTTCCTACTTGACAGATGCAACTGTCTTTTGTGCTGCAAAGGTCGACAGCAAGCTAGACTATTTATGGTTGGGAGCTTACTCCGACCTGGGCTGGTTTCAATCTCATGACTTCTCAGTCTGTAGTGATTTCCAGCATAAAGCGGTACCTAAATTTCCTACTTGACAGATGCAACTGTCTTTCAGGCTGCATAGGTCAACAGCAAGCTAGACTATTTATGGTTGGGAGCTTACTCTGACCCGGGCTGGCTTCGAACTCATGATTTCTCAGTCAGTAGTGATTTCCAGCATAAAGCGGTACCTGAATTTCCTAATTGACAGATGCAACTGTCTTTCGGGCTGCATAGGTCAACAGCAAGCTAGACTATTTATGGTTTGGAGCTTACTCCGACCCGGGCTGGCTTCAAACTCATGACTTCTCAGTCAGTCATGATTTCCAGCATAAAGTGGTTCCTACATTTCCTACTTGACAGATGCAACTGTCTTTCAGGCTGCAAAGGTCGACAGCAAGCTAGACTATATATGGTTGGGAGCTTACTCCGACCCGGGCTGGCTTCAAGCTCATGACTTCTCAGTCTGTAGTGATTTCCAGCATAAAGGAGTACCTGAATTTCCTACTTGACAGATGCAACTGTCTTTCAGGCTGCATAGGTCAACAGCAAGCTAGACTATTTAGATGTGCCCCTTAGTAAAGCTACAACTCCCAGAGTTTTCTTTCCCGTTTTCTTTCCCTTTTGCAGGTGACCTACGTTTTCCAGAAATACGGCCCCGGAGTCCGCTATATTCGTTTCAGCCACGCAGGGAATCACAGCGATTCGTGGCAAGGACATTCATCGGCTATAGTTACATTCTCCTTGGAGCCGCTGTATGCATCCACACTGTCACATTAATCCAGTTCGACACCACTGTAACTGCCATGGCACAATGCTTTGGAGTCCTGGGAGTTGTAGTTTCCCTAGGTCTTGAGCCTCCCCTGCCAGAGCATGTGGGTGCTTCAGCAAACTACAGCTCCCGGGACTCCGTAGCTTTGAGCCACAGCAATGCAAGTCAGATCAGGCTGCGTTCATTCCACAATGTTGATGCACCCGAAATATCTCACCGAACTACAACTCCCATGGCTACATAGCATTGAACCATGGCATTTCAAGTGGATCCCTCTCTACAGAGTGCTGGCTGTTGTATTGGATCACACGTTGGACAATTCCCAAGTGTCTAGGACTGTATTGGCGAATCATGCGTGCTGATCTGGTGACCTTCTGCAGCTGACAAGTGGTGATTTTGTCCACGTCGATTGTGTTTAAGTGCAGGCCAAGGTCTTTAGGTACTGCACCCAGTGTGCCGATCACCACTGGGACCGCCTTGACTGGTTTGTGCCAGAATCTTTGCAGTTTGAATTATTATTATTATTATTATTATTATTATTATTATTATTATTATTATTATTATTAGAAACACAACAAGATGAGTCCACAGCAGACAAGATCACTCTTCTGGCTGTTGTATTGGATCACACACGTCAGACAATTCACAAGTGTCTAGGACTGTGTGATGTATCGGCGAATCATGCATGCTGATCCAAGTAGGGTGACGTTCTGCAGCTGACAAGTGATGATTTTGTCCACGTCGATTGTGTTTAAGTGCAGGCCAAGGTCTTTAGGCACTTGGATCACACGTCGGACACTTCCCAAGTGTCTAGGACTGTGTGATGTATTGGCGAATAATGTGTGCAGATCCCAGTAAGGTGGCCTTTTGCAGCTGGCAGATGGTAATCTCGCCAGCGCCAATTGTGTTTAAGTGCAGGCCAAGGTCTTGAGGCACTGCACCCAGTGTGCTGATCACCACTGGGACCTCCTTGACTGGTTTGTGCCAGAGTCTTTGCAGTTCGATCTTTAAATCCTCATATCGTGTCAGCTTTTCCAGTTGTTTCTCTGCAATCCTGCTGTCGCCTGGGATTGCAACATCAAGGATCCATACTTTGTTTTTCCCCACGATCATAAGGTCAGGAGTCTTGTGCTCCAAAACTCTGTCTGTCTGAATCCGGAAGTCCGGAAGTGTAGCTTGACGCGTTCATTCTCTGTAACTTTTTCTGGCTTGTGATCCCACCACTTCTGTCGCAGGCAGATTGTGTTTGTGGCGCAAGTTCCAATGGATAATCTGAGCAACAGTGTTGTGCCTCTGCTTGTAGTCTGTCCACGATCTTCTTGCAGCAGCTGAGGATGGGATCCATTGTTTCATCGGCTTCCTTGCAGAGTCTACACTTGGGAACTGTTGCTGACTTTTCAATTCTGGCTTGGATGGCCTTGGTTCGAATGGCTTGTTCTTGGGCTGCCAGGATCAGGCCCTCCTTTGTCTCCTTTTTCAGAGTCCCATTTGTGAGCCACAGCCATGTTTTTTCATTGTCAATTTAGCTCTCAGTTTTTCCCAGGAACTGTCCAGGGAGAGCCTTCTTTCTTTTGCTAATTTTCTCTTTTGCTCTGCATTGTATTTTTAAGATATTCTCTCTTTGTTGTTTGCACTTTGAGTAGTTTTCTACTATTGACTTCCCTCAATATTAGTTCTTGACTGCCTTTCAATTATTATTATTATTATTATTATTATTATTATTATTTTACTGACACAAAAACACAGTCTGTCATAGCAAATGAGATCTATATGCTAGATTTCATATAAAAAATCACAAGTCAAACACTTCTCAAGTGTCTAGGACTGTGTGGTTTATTATTATTATTACTACTACTACTACTACTATTGACACAAAAGCACGGTACGTCACAGCAAACGAGATCTCTCTGCTGGATTTCGTATCCCAAAATCACAAGTCGAACCCTCCCCAAGCGTCTAGGACTGTGTGATGTATTTATTATTATTATTATTATTATTATTATTATTATTATTATTGTATTGTCGAAGGCTTTCATGGCTGGAATCACTCAGTTCTTGTGGGTTTTTTCGGGCTATAGGGCCATGTTCTAGAGGCATTTCTCCTGACGTTTCGCCTGCATCTATGGCAAGCATCCTCAGAGGTGACCTCACCTCTGAGGATGCTTGCCATAGATGCAGGCGAAACGTCAGGAGAAATGCCTCTAGAACATGGCCCTATAGCCCGAAAAAAACCACAAGAACCTATTATTATTATTATTATTATTATTATTATTGACACAAAAGCACAGCATGTCACAGCAAACGAGATCTCTATGCTGGATTTCATATCCCAAAATCACAAGTCGAACCCTTCCCAAGCGTCTAGGACTGTGTGATGTATTTCCGAATGATGCGCGCAGATCCAAGTCAGGTGGCCTTTTGCCGTTGACACATCGTGATTTTGTCAATGTGTATTGTTTCCAAATGCCAGCTGAGATCTTTTGGCACGGCACCCAGTCTGCCCATGACCACTGGACCACCTGGACTGGTTGATGCCGCAGCCGTTGCTGTTCAATTTTGAGGTCTTGATAGCAGCTGAGTTTTTCCTGTTGTTTTTCCTCAATGCGCCTGTCACCTGGAATGGCGACATCAATAATCCAGACTTTTCCCTTTTCCACAGTCATTATGTCTGGTGTGTTGTGTTCCAAAACTTTGTCAGTCTGGATTCGAAAGTTGCACAGTATTTTTGCGTGTTCATTTTCCATGACCGTTGCAGGTTTGTGATCCCCTTACCAATTCTTTGCTGCTGGCAGGTGGTCCTTGTGACATAAGTTCCAGTGGATCATTTGGGCCACAGAGTTGTGCCTCTGTTTGTAGTCTGTCTGTGCGATTTTCTTGCAGCAGCTGAGGAGATGGTCCATGGTCTCATCAGCTTCCTTGTACAGTCTGCATTTTGGGTCATCCACTGATATTTCCATCCTGGCCTTAATGGCTTTGGTTCTGATGACTTGCTCCTAGGCTGCAAGAATCAGGCCTCCTTCTGTCTCCTTCTTCAGGGTTCCATTCGTGAGCTATAACCACCACCACCACCACCACCACCCCCCCCTCCTCCTCCTCCTCCTCCTCTTATGCCTATGAGGCTGTTTGATCAATATATGAATATAATATATTATTAAATTATTATATTATATTATATTATATTATATTATATTATATTTTTCCATGAACTTTCTAATGCCTTTGAGACTGTTTGGTCATCTTTCACTGTTGCTTTGATAATGTTTTTACTGCAGGTTGGACTGGAGGCCTATTCCATTCTATTCTATACTATTCTATACTATACTATTCTATTCTATTCTATAATAATATTATTTATTTATTTATTTATTTACTTTGCTTATATACCACTGTATCTCAAGCCCGAAGGCGACTCACGGCGGTTCACAAACAGTAAAAACAGTAGAAACAGCAGTGGTTCCATACAACATATAACAATTGACTTAACACATTATCCATAAATTACCAATAAGCAATTAATATAATAATAATATGATATATTATAATAATATGATATATGATATTATATATTATATAATATGATATATTATACTAATATATTATATTAGTATATTATATTATTATAGAATATATTAATATAATGTATTATTACATTATTATATTATAATATTATGTTTCTCTAAGAGCTTTCTAATGTCTATGAGGTTGTTTCGCCATCTGCCGGGAGTGCTTTGATTGTGTTTTATCCATATGGCAGAAGGGGGTTGGGCTAGATGGCCCTTGGTAGGTTCTTTCCAACATTAGGATTCTATGACTCTATTCTATTCTATTATATATATATATATATAGATATAGATATAGATATAGATATTAGGCTTGGGCGATCAAGAAAAAAATTGGTTCTAAACTCGTTTCGTTTCTAGGGTGAGCTAGCGTTTCTAAATTCTGAGGATTTCCGAAATTTAAGATTTCAAAATTTTGAAATTTCCGAAATTTCGTAAATTACAAATCGATTCATTAATGGCGGACGCGATTGTGCAATATGCTAAAAAAACCTCCAAATGGGACAGGGGGAACTTCTGAAGCTTCCCTCTCCCTCTGTTGTTGACTGTTGGTGTGATAAAACAAACAACAACTATATTATATTATATTATATTATTATAATATTATTATTATATTATATTGTTGTATATTATATTATAATATTATTATATTATATTATACAATTATAATATAATATAATAATATAGTAATAAAATATATAATATAATATAATATATACAATACTATAATATAATAGTATTATTATAATATAATATAATACAATATATATTATTATATATTATATTATATATTATATTATAGTATTGTATATTAGAGTGAGGCAAGAAGAAGCATGAGGAAAGAGGAGGGAAGCAGCAAAGCAAAGGGACCGGAAGTGGGGTAAATACGAGATTGCAAAACTTGCACCAGACATACGAAAATAATTACGAAATAATTACGGAAATTGGAAAAATTGTTTCGATTCTTAATTACTCCTCACACTATTCCTGCATGGTTCGATATTGGATCGTAAGCTAATTTAAATACGAATTAATAACGAATTATGAAATTAACGAACTGGATCGCCCAAGCCTAATAGATATATATATATAGAGAGAGAGAGAGAGAGAGAGAATATAGTATAACATTGTATAACATTATATTATGTTAATATAATGTTATACAATAGGTTCTTGTTGGTTTTTTCGGGCTATATGGCCATGTTCTAGAGGCATTTCTCCTGACGTTTCGCCATGCAGGCGAAACGTCAGGAGAAATGCCTCTAGAACATGGCCATATAGCCTGAAAAAACCAACAAGAACCTATTGATTCCGGCCATGAAAGACTTCGACAATGTTATACAATGTTATACTACATACTATCTCACCAAACTACGAATCCCAGAATGGCTTGGAATTGAGCCATGGCCATTAAAGAGGACCGTATGATGCCAATAGGGCCCCCTGGTGGCACAGCGGGTTAAACCACTGAGCTGGTGAACTTGCTGACCGAAAGGTCAGCCGTTCAAATCCGGGGAGTGGGGTGAGCTCCCGCTGTTAGCCCCAGCTTCTGCCAACCTAGAAGTTTGAAAACATGCCAATGTGAGTAGATCAATAGGTACTGCTTCCGTGGGAAGGTAATGGCGCTCCATGCAGTCATGCTGGCCACATGACCTTGGGGGTGTCTATGGACAACGCCGGCCCTTGGGCCTAGAAATGGAGAGGAGCACCAACCCCCAGAGCACCAACCCCCAGACGACGATGCTGCCTTGTGGACTTTGAAACCTTGCAACTTTGGACTTGGCTTCCTTCGACTTTGGACTACTTTTGACGACAGCTTTTGCTTCACGGACCTTTGTTTGCTTTGTTTTGACCAGAGGCACTGAAGTAAGTGTCTTTGAGTCCTTTGTTTGATTTAATAAACTGTTTCTTTTGGACATATTACTGAGTCTTGCTTGCTCTTTATCTACTGCATTATTTTGGGTGATTTTGGACGCTACCCAGTTTAATCTGGATTATATCTGTTTAATCCGGATTATTTTCTAAATTAATTTTGAGCTAAAACTTGCTGCTGCTTTTCAGTTTTGACCAGAGGCACTGAAGTAAGTGTCTCTGAGTCCTTTGTTTGATTTTATAAACTGTTTCTTTTGGACATATTACTGAGTCTGGCTCTTTAAAGGCTTCTGGGTTCCGACAGTGTTTCTGTATTGATGGGCATGGTCTCATGTAAGACGCCCCGAGTGCCCTTTGGGGAGATGGTGGCAGAGTATAAATAAAGTTGTTTATTGTTGTTGTTGTTTGGTTATCACTTGTTGCTAAACCTTTTTGAACTATATATCTTCCTTTCTTATTCCTAATTTTATATGCTTTTTAATATGTTTCTACAATAATGTTTTTACCTTTACCTTACAATAAACAATTGGCTTATATTCGTACTGTTGCAACTCAGGGTAGCTTTCACCTTGCTCCAGACACCACCACACCAAAGCTGTAGGTTTTGTAGTTTATTGAGAAAAAGGCAAAATCAAAACAAAGTATAAGAAATGCAAAAGTTCCATAGGCAGGACAAAGGCTTAAATGCAAACTTCCCAAGATCCAAAGGCAAAAACATGAAGTATAATCCTTTAGCAATGGTCAAACAAGAGTTCGTGGAAAACAGTTGAAAACAAGGCCCAAATCCCAGACTCAGGAAGCTAGAAGCGTGCTGCTAAAAGCCAAAGTTAATCCATAGAAGTTTGCATGGGAAGAGCTATGTTGAACTGACAATCCCTGCTTGTCGGCTACATGAACGCATTGCGTTGACCTTTGGCCCTCTTGGCTTATCGCTTGCTAGCCAAGCGAGTGCTTCTCCGGAGCCTTAATTGCAGTCGATCTTGTCTGCTCATTAATTCATTATCTTCAAGGCTCTGCAACCCCTTATCTTGGTCCAGCTGGACCGGATCACTGTGGGGTGGAAAAGACGTCTCCACCTAGCCGTGTGGGATTTCACTCTCGTTATCAGTCTCACTAACATTCCTTTCCAATGGGAACCGACTTGCTGTTTCTCCCTCAGCAGCCCCACCATCATCCCTGTCTAAAGCATGTACAGAAATCTGTAACCCATCATCCTCATCATCATCCTGTAGGAATTATGGCTCAGAAGGACCACAGAGCTCAGCTTCAGAGTCAAGCTGAGTCACAACACGTGCACTCTTGTGTGGTGCGGTGGTCATAGGTGTTTCCAAGCCTGGAGTGCAACATAAACTACTTCACGAAACACATACAATTCTGGCTGATGCAAAGGGCTTCGCGGCATTACAAAATTGCAATACGTACCACGTAGTCGTATAATAAACAACATATTCTAGTTACATTTGAACTCCACTTTATAAGGGTGCGTCCACACTGTAGGAATCCACACTGGCACCACTTGAACCACTATGGCTCAATGCTATGGAGCCCTGGGAAATGAAGTTTGCTGAAGCAACCACACTCTTTAGCAGAGGAGGCTCAAGATCTTGGGAAACCACAACTCCTGGGACTCCAACGCACAACGCCATGGAAGTTACAGTGGTGCCAAACTGCATTAATGTGACGGCGTGGATGCACCCAGGGGCTTCGAGGAGAATTTAACTTTGACCGTTGAGTTTGTGATTCGCGCTCCATAATGTCCTGCCCAGAACTGGGTGTCCTTCCCTGCGTGCCGGAAATGGATATAGCGGACTCCGGGGCCGTATTTCCGGAAAACGTGGGACACCTGCAAAGGGAAAGAGAACGAGGTGAAAAGGGGCCAGATTGGATGTCGGGCAAAGTTTGCCACATTGGGATCAGCCTGGATTTCTGAGCCCTAACCCAAATCCTTGGGTGCATCTACACTGGAGAAATAATGCAGGTGGAAACCACATTAACTGCCAAGGCTCAATGATATGGCGTCCTGGGAGTTGTAGTTTTACTAAGGGGCACATCAACACCACAGAATGAATGCATTTTGACATCACATGAATTGCCATGGCTCAATTCTATGGCATCCTGGGAGTTGTCGTTTACTAAGGGGTTGTAGTTTTACTAAGGGGCACATCTACACTATAGAATGAATGCATTTTGGCATCACATGAATAGCCATGGCTCAATGCTATGGCGTCCTGGGAGTTGTAGTTTACTATGGGGTGCATCTACACTATAGAATAAATGCATTTTGCCACAAATAGAATAAATTAATATTGGCATCACATGAATTGCCATGGCTCAATGCTACGGTGTCCTGGGAGTTGTAGTTTTACTAAGGGGTTGTAGTTTTACTAAGGGGCACATTTATACTAATAGAATGAATGCATTTGGGCGTCACAAATTGCCATGGCTCAAGGCTATGTCATCCTGGGAGTTGCACTAAGGAGTTGTAGTTTTACAAAGGGGCACATCGACACTATAGAATAAATGCATTTTGCCAGGGATAGACTGAATACATTTTGGCATCACATCAATCGCCATGGCTCAATTCTATGGGGTTCTGGGAGTTGTAGTTTTACCAAGGGGCACATCTATATTAATGGAATGAATGCATTTGGGCATCACATAAATTGCCATGGCTCAATGCTATGGTAACCTGCAAGTTGTAGTTTTACTAAGGGGCACATCTATGCTACAGAATGAATGCATTTTGGCATCACATGAATTGCCATGGCTCAATGTTATGTCATCCTGGGAATTGTAGTTTTACTAAGGAGTTGTAGTTTTACTATGGGGCACATCGACACTATAGAATGAATGCATTCTGACATCATGTTGATTGCCATGGCTCAATGTTATGGCATGCTGGGAGTTGTAGTTTTACTAAGGAGTTGTAGGTTTACTACGGGGCACATCGACACTATAGAATGAATGCATTTGGGAATCATGTGAATTGCCGTGGCTTAATGTTATGGCATCCTGGGAGTTGTAGTTTTACTAAGGAGTTGTAGTTTTATTAAGGAGGACATCAACACTATAGAATAAATGCATTTTGGCATCATGTGAATTGCCATGGCTCAATGTTATGGCATCCTGGGAATTGTAGTTTTTATAAGGAGTTGTATTTTTTACTAAGGACATCATGTGAAAGGTCATGGCTTAATGTTATGGCATCATGGGAGTTGTAGTTTTACTAAGAAGTTGTAGTTTTACTACGAGGCACATCGACACTATAGAATGAATGCATTTTGGCATCATGTGCATTGCCATGGCTTAATGTTATGGCATCCTGGGAGTTGTAGTTTTACTAAGGAGTTGTAGGTATACTACGGGCACATCGACACTATAGAATGAATGCATTTTGGCATCATGTGAATTGCCATGGCTCAATGCTATGGTGTCCTGGGAGTTGTAGTTATACTAAGGAGTTGTAGTTTTACTAAGGGGCACATCTACACTATAGAATAAATGCATTTTGGCATCACATGAATTGTCATGGCTCAATGCTATGGCATCCTGGGAGTTGTAGTTATACTAAGGAGTTGTAGTTTTACAAAGGGGCACATCTACACTATAGAATAAATGCATTTTGCCAGGGATAGACTGAATGCATTTTGGCATCACATGAATTGCCATGGCTCAATGCTACGGTGTCCTGGGAGTTGTAGTTTACTAAGGGGCACATCTACACTATAGAATAAATGCATTTTGGCATCACATGAATTGCCATGGCTCAATGCTACAGTGTCCTGGGAGATGTAGTTTACTAAGGGGCACATCTACACTATAGAATAAATGCATTTTGGCATCACATGAATTGCCATGGCTCAATGTTATGTCATCCTGGGAGTTGTAGTTGTACTAAGGAGTTGTAGTTTTACTACAGGGAACATCTATACTATAGAATGAGTGCATTTTGGCATTATGTGAATTGCCTTGGCTCAATGCTATGGTGTCCTGGGAGTTGTAGTTATACTAAGGAGTTGTAGTTTTACTACAGGGAACATCTATACTATAGAATGAATGCATTTTGGCATCATGTGAATTGCCATGGCTCAATGCTATGGTGTCCTGGGAGTTGTAGTTATACTAAGGAGTTGTAGTTTTACTACAGGGAACATCTATACTATAGAATGAATGCATTTTGGCATTATGTGAATTGCCTTGGCTCAATGCTATGGTGTCCTGGGAGTTGTAGTTGTACTAAGGAGTTGTAGTTTTACTACAGGGAACATCTATACTATAGAATGAATGCATTTTGGCATCATGTGAATTGCCATGGCTCAATGCTATGGTGTCCTGGGAGTTGTAGTTATACTAAGGAGTTGTAGTTTTACTAAGGGGCACATCTACACTATAGAATAAATGCATTTTGGCATCACATGAATTGTCATGGCTCAATGCTATGGCATCCTGGGAGTTGTAGTTATACTAAGGAGTTGTAGTTTTACAAAGGGGCACATCTACACTATAGAATAAATGCATTTTGCCAGGGATAGACTGAATGCATTTTGGCATCACATGAATTGCCATGGCTCAATGCTACGGTGTCCTGGGAGTTGTAGTTTACTAAGGGGCACATCTACACTATAGAATAAATGCATTTTGGCATCACATGAATTGCCATGGCTCAATGTTATGTCATCCTGGGAGTTGTAGTTGTACTAAGGAGTTGTAGTTTTACTACAGGGAACATCTATACTATAGAATGAGTGCATTTTGGCATTATGTGAATTGCCTTGGCTCAATGCTATGGCATCCTGGGAGTTGTAGTTTTACTAAGGAGTTGTAGTTTTACTACGGGGAACATCTACACTATAGAATGAATGCATTTTGGCATCATGTGAATTGCCATGGCTCAATGTTATGGCTTCCTCGGAGTTGTAGTTTTAATAAGGAGTTGTAGTTTAACTAAGGACATCACGTGAATAGCCATGGCTCAATGTTATGGCATCCTGGGAGTTGTAGTTTTACTAAGGAGTTGTAGTTTTATTAAAAGTGACATCAACACTATAGAATAAATGCATTTTGGCATCATGTGAATTGCCATGGCTCAATGTTATGGCATCCTGGGAATTGTAGTTTTAATAAGGAGTTGTAGTTTTACTAAGGACATCACGTGAATTGCCATGGCTCAATGTTATTGCATCCTGGGAGTTGTAGTTTTACTAAGGAGTTGTAGTTTTACTACGGGGCACATCGACACTATAGAATGAATGCATTTTGGCATCATGTGCATTGCTGTGGCTTAATGTTATGGCATCCTGGGAGTTGTAGTTTTACTAAAGAGTTGTAGTTTTACTACGGGCACATCTACACTATAGAATGAATGCATTTTGGCATCATGTGAATTGCCATGGCTCAATGTTATGGGAGTTGTAGTTTTAATAAGGACTTGTTGTTTACTAAGGACATCACGTTAATGGCCATGGCTCAATGTTATGGCATCCTGGGAGTTGTAGTTTTACTAAGAAGTGGTAGTTTTACTACAGGGCACATCTACACTATGGAATGAATGCATTTTGGTGTCACAAAAATTGCCTTGGCTCAATGCTATGGCATCCTGGGAGTTGTAGTTTTACTAAGGAGTTGTAGTTTTACTACAGGGCACATCGACACTATAGAATGAATGCATTTTGGCATCATGTGAATTGCCCTGGCTCAATGTTATGGCATCCTGGGAGTTGTAGTTTTACTAAGGAGCTGTAGTTTTACTACAGGACACATCTACACTATAGAATGAATGCATTCTGGCATCATGTGAATTGCCATGGCTCAATGCTATGGCATCCTGGGAGTTGTAGTTTTAATAAAGAGTTGTAGTTTACTAAGGACATCACGTGAATGGCCATGGCTCAATGTTATGGCATCCTAGGAGTTGTTGTTTTACTAAGGGACATATCTACACTATAGAATAAATGCATTTTGCCGCAGCTCCATGCAATGGATTCCTGGGATATGTAGGTTGGTGGCGCAGCAGCACTCTTGAGCAGGGAAGACTAATCTACAACTCCCAGGATCCCATCGCACTGAGTCGTGGCAGTTCAAACAGTGACGGCAAAGAGCACCTGTTGATATTTGGCGTTGTTCCATTGCGGGATGCCATCTGGTTTTGCTGTGAAGCTGGAGATGACCGAGGTCCGGTCAGCGGCCAGGAGGTGGACTTCGATTTTGTAGATGCACCCACAGTCATCCCGGGCGCCCCACCTGCGGAGGACAAAGAGCATTTTGCACTAGGAATAGCTAAGAGTGCATCCACTCTGCAGAATGAATGCAGTTTGACTCCACTTGAACTCCTATGGAACAATTATATGGAATCTTGGGATTGTAGTATGGCAAGGTCTATAGTAGTGTTTCTCAACCTGGGGATCAGGACCCCTGTGAGTGTGTCAGAGAGGTCACCAAAGACTATCAGAAAACATACTATCTTGATATTGTAGTTTGACAGTTTTTCTCAACCTGGGGGTCAGGCGGGGGGGTTACAAGAGGGGTCACAAAAGACCATCAGAAAACAATATTGGGGGTTCTGTGTGTCAAGTTTGGTTCAATTGTATCATTGGTGGGATCATAATGCTCTTTGATTGTAGGTGAACTATAAATCCCAGCAACTACAAGTCCCAAATGTCAAGGTCTATTTTCCCCCAAACTCCACCAGTGTTCACATTTGGGCATATTGAGTATTTGTGCCAAGTTTGGTCCGGATCCATCATTGAGTCCACAGTGCTCTCTGGATGCAGGTGAACTACAACTCCAAAACTTAAGGTCAAGGCCCACCAAACCCTTCCAGTATTTGCTGTCAATCATGGGGGTTCTATGTGCCAAGTTTAGCCCAATTTTATCATTGTTGGAGTTCAGAATGCTCTTTGATTGTAGGTGAACTATAAATCCCAACAAATACAACTCCCAAATGTCAAAAACAAACTCCAGGTCAATGCCCATCAAACCCTTCTAGTATTTTCTGTTGGTCATGGAAGTTCTGTATGCCAGGTTTGATTCAATTTCATCATTGGTGTAGTTCAGAGTGCTCTTTGATTGTAGGAGAACTATAAATCCCAGCAACCCCAACTCCCAAATGTGGTCTATTTTCCCCAAATTCCACCAGTGTTCACATTTGGGTATATTGAGTATTCGTGCCAAGTTTGGTCGAGATCCATCATTGTTTGTGTCCACAGTGCTCTCTGGATGTAGGTGAATTACAACTCCAAAACTCAAGGCCAATGTCCACCAAACCCTTCCAGTATTTTCTGTCAATCATGGGAGTTCTGTGTGCCAAGTTTGGCCCAATTCCGTCGTTCTTGGAGTTCAGAATGCGTTTTGATTGTAGGTGAACTCTAAATCCCAGCAACTACAAGTCTCAAATGTCAAGTCTATTTTCCCCAAACTCCACCAGTATTCACATTTGGGCATATTGAGCATTTGTGCCAAGTTTGGTCCAGATCCATCATTGTTTGAGTCCACAGTGCTCTCTGAATGTAGGTGAACTACAACTCCCAAACTCAAAGTCAAGGCCCACCAAAGACTTCCAATTCCAAAGTTAAGGCCCACCAAAGACTTCCAATATTTTCTGTCAATCATGGGAGATCTGTGTACCAAGTTTAGCCCAATTATATCATTGGTGGAATTCAGAATGCTCTTTGATTGTAGGTGAACTATAAATCCCAGCGACTACAACCCCTAAATGTCAAGGTCTATTTTTCCCAAATTCCACCAGTGTTCACATTTGGGCATATTGAGTATCCATGCCAAGTTTGGTCCGAAGCCATCATTGTTTGAGTCCACAGTGCTCTCTGGATGGAGGTGAACTACAACTCCCAAACTCACCACCGAAGACTTCCAGTATTTTCTGTCGATCATGGGAGTTCTGTGTGCCAAGTTTAGCCCAATTCTATCATTGGTGGAATTCAGAGTGGTCGTCGATTGTAGGTGAACTATAAATCCCAGAAACTAGAACTCCCAAATAACAAATTCAATCTCCAGCACCACCAGTATTCAAATGTGGACGTATTGGGTATTTGTGCCAAATTTGGTCCAGTGAATGAAAATACTTCCTGCATATCACATATTTACATGACGATTCCGAACAGTGGTAAAATGATAGTTGTGAAATAGCAATGTTATGGTTAGGGTTAGGGCAGTTCAAAGTGGTGCCAAACTGCATTCGTTCCAGAGTGTAGATGGCGTTGCAGAACTCACCAGTCAGCAATACAGATGTCAGGTTGGAAGGCGTCCATCAGCTCTTCTCCTAAGCCTTCTTGCAGCAAGTCAACCACCTGAGATTTGACGCACCATCTTTGGGAGGAAAAAAGGCCAAAATGGTAAAGGTTTTGCAAACTTTGCAAGCCTGTCCACACCTATTCCTTGTTTCGATGCGTCTGTACTGCAGAATTGATGCAGATTGATCCCACTTGAACTGCCATGGCTCAATGCTCTGTAATCCTTGGAGATGTACTTTAGTGAGTTGCATAATCTCTTTAGCAGAGAAGGCCAAAGATGTTGTGAAACTACAACTCCCAGAGTTCCGTAGCACTGAGCCATAGTAGTTCACGTGGGGTCAAACTACGAGGGTTGAATGAAAAGTAATGCCTCCACCTTCGTAACTCCTCAACAGATGGCAGTACTGGTCTGCGGCAGGTACTGGCTTGTTCAGTAGACTCTCCTCTACAGTTCCATTTTGGCGGGAAGTCTTAGCATTGGAAAGTTGTGCTGTTAAACTGTGATTTAAGCAACGTATGCAGCAGGTACTGGCTTGTTCAGTAGACTCTCCTCTACAGTTCCGTTTTGGCGGGAAGCCTTAGCATTGAACGGTTGTGTTGTTAAGAGTGCGAAGTATGGAACCCTGCGCAGACGGTCAGTCAATGCGACTTAAGCAACGTATGCGGCAGGTACTGGCTTGTTCAGTAGACTCTCCTCTACAGTTCCATTTTGGTGGGAAGCCTTGGCATTGAACGTTGTGTTGTTAAAGTGCGAAGTATGGAACCCTGCGCAGATGGTCAGTCAATACGATTTAAGCAACGTATGCGGCAGGTACTGGCTTGTTCAGTAGACTCTCCTCTACAGTTCCGTTTTGGTGGGAAGCCTTAGCATTGAATGATTGTGTTGTTAAATTGAGAAGTATGGAACCCTGCGCAGATGGTCAGTCAATGCAACTTGAAAGCCAAAGCTGTCACCCCAAAGGAGATTTATCAGAGAATGCAAGCTGTTTATGGCGATTGTGTTGATGTGAGTACTGTGCGTCGTTGGGTGAGTAAGTTTAAAGATGTTGAGGTGGCAACATCTGACTTGCATGACAAACAAATAGTCCTGTGACAGTAACCACTGTGTTTCATAAGCCAAAGGTTGAAACTTACTCACCCAACGACCCACAATACTCACATCAACACAATCACCATAAACAGCTTGCATTCTCTGATGGATCTCCTTTGGGGTGACACCTTTTGCTGTCAAGAATTCGATGACTGCACATTGCTTCAGTCGCATTGACCGACCATCTGTGCAGGGTTCCATACTTCTCAATTTAACAACACAACCGTTCAACGCTAAGGTTTCCCGCCAAAATGGAACTGTAGAGGAGAGTTTACTGAATAAGTCAGTACCTGCCGCATACATTGCTTAAGTCGATTGACTGACCGTCTGTGCAGAGTTCCATACTTCCCACTTTAACAACACAACTGTTCAACGGTAAGGCTTCCTGCCAAAACGGAACTGTAGAGGAGAGTCTTCAGAACAAGCCAGTACCTGCCGCATACATTGCTTAAGTTGCATTGACTGACCGTCTGTGCAGGGTTCCATACTTCGCACTTTAACAACACAACCATTCAACACTAAGGCTTCCCGCCAAAACGGAACTGGAGAAGAGAGTCTACTGAACAAGCCAGTACCTGCCACATACATTGCTTAAGTCGAATTAACTACCTGTCTGTGCAGGGTTCCATACTCCGCACTTTAACAACACAACTATTCAACACTAAGGCTTCCCACCAAAATGGAACTGCAGAGGAGAGTCTACTGAACAAGCCAGTACCTACCGCATACGTTGCTTAAGTCGAATTAACTGTCTGTCTGCGCAGCATTCCATACTTTGCACTTTAACAACACAACCGTTCAACACTAATGCTTCCTGACAAAATTGAACTAAAGAGGAGAGTCTACTGAACAAGCCAGTACACGCCGCATAGCAGTACTGCCATCTGTTGAGGAGTTACGAAGGTGGAGGCATGACTTTTCATTCAACCCTCGTATATTATTTCGATATTGTAGGGCTGTTACGAATTGTGGGAGTTGAAGTGCAAAACACCTGAGAGGGCCTGGTGTAGATGCACCCGGCAATGTTAAGTTGTCAGTGCCTGATTTGGGGCAACGTGGTAGACCTCACCCATATGAAGACACGAAGCAGGTCTGGGCCTCGGCTCCTTCCACGCGGTCCCGGTTGCCCTCCACTTTCCAGCCGTCGCCTCCGTTTTCAATCTCCCAGTGCTGAAACTGCTCTGGGAACACAAGCGAGAAGGGCAACCAAAAAGGGTCAGTGGCCTAAAAACTATGAATCCCTCTCAGGGAGAGCCATGTTTGTTTACATGTTTGATAGGAAGCCATATTGAGGAGAGAGCACGCTTAATGTTTACTGCTGACCATTGGATGTTCCTTCCAACTCTAGTGGCCTATAGAGAATGGCAGAGTGGATTGGATGACCTTAAGGGAGCCCACCTCTGAGGTTTTTGAAACAGAGGCTGGATGACCATCTATTGGGCGGGCTTGGATAGTGTGTCATTCTGCATAGCAGAATGACACAATCCAAGTTGGACTGGATGACCTTTGGGGTCTCTTTCAACTCTAGGATCCAATGATACAACAGAGGCTGAGTGGCCATCTGTCGGGAGGGTTTGGATTGGATCTTCTGATTGACTGGATGACCTTTGGGGCCCCTTCCACCGCTAGGATGTTATGATTCAACAGAGGCTGACTGGCTATTTGTCGGGAGGGCTTGGATTGTGCCTTGCCTGGCACAATAGGGTTGGATTGGGATGACGTTTGTGATCTCTTCCCAGTAGTCTGGTCAATCACAGCCCAGATTTCCATCTGTTGGGAAGGGGTTGATTGTGTCTTCCTGCCTGGCAGAAAGAGGTTGGACCGGATGACCTTTGGGGTCCCTTCCAACTCTAGGACCTATGATTCAACAGAGGCTGAGTGGCCATCTGTCGGGAGGGCTTGGATTGTGCGCTGCCTCACAGAATAGGGTTGGATTGGGATTACCTTTGTGATCTCTTCCCAGTAGTCTGGTCAATCACAGCCCAGATTTCCATCTGTTGGGAAGGATTAGATTGTGTCTTCCTGCATGGTAGAAAGAGGTTGGACCGGATGACCTTTGGGGTCCCTTCCAACTCTAGGATCCTATGATTCAACAGAGGCTGAGTGGCCATCTGTCGGGAGGGCTTGGATTGTGCGCTGCCTCACAGAATAGGGTTGGATTGGGATTACCTTTGTGATCTCTTCCCAGTAGTCTGGTCAATCACAGCCCAGATTTCCATCTGTTGGGAAGGGTTTGATTGTGTCTTCCTGCCTGGCAGAAAGAGGTTGGACCGGATGACCTTTGGGGTCCCTTCCAACTCTAGGACCTATGATTCAACAGAGGCTGAGTGGCCATCTGTCGGGAGGGCTTGGATTGTGCGCTGCCTCACAGAATAGGGTTGGATTGGGATTACCTTTGTGATCTTTTCCCAGTAGTCTGTGATTAAGCACAGACCAGATTTCCATCTGTTGGGAAGGGTTAGATTGTGTCTTCCTGCATGGTAGAAAGAGGTTGGACCGGATGACCTTTGGGGTCCCTTACAACTCTAGGATCCTATGATTCAACAGAGGCTGAGTGGCCATCTGTCGGGAGGGCTTGGATTGTGCCCTGCCTCACAGAATAGGGTTGGATTGGGATTACCTTTGTGATCTTTTCCCAGTAGTCTGTGATTAAGCACAGACCAGATTTCCATCTGTGGGAAGGATCTGACCGTGTTAAATATGTCTGGAGGGCTTGGATTGTATCGTCTGATTGACTGGATGACCTCTGGGGTCCCTTCCACTTCTAGGATCCTGTAATACCCTCCCCACACCTTGCTATTGACTTCTCCCCCTGACTCACTCTTTCCGCAGGGGTTCTTGATCAGATTCCTCCCAAAAGGTCTCAGGATGCTGATCCGGCGCCAGTCTATTTGGGAAGCGCCCTGGACGGCTTCCACGGCCGCCTTGCTCAGAGGGTCCCGTTGGCACTTGAGCCTCCAAAGGGTGGGCTTGTCAATGAGGTCCCTCCACTTGCGGCACACCAAGCGGCACTCCCTCACCAGGCTCCGGCCAGGCACCCAGCTCAGGATCAGCAGCAGCAGCTCATCCGGGAGGTATTTCAGGTCCTCCATTATTTGGATGTCCTCGGTGGCCATTGGCGACGCGCTCTTGCTTTTGACCAGCCCCATCTTCCTCTTCCTTCTTCTGCTCATTTATCTGGAACAGAAACATTGCTCAATAAGTCATTTGCATATACAAATCTATCATTTCCTTGGAAGGAGAGCCCTTCCTGCCTGTCGAAGCTTCCAAAGAACATTTGAGAATGTCTTATTGATCTTTTAAAGCTTTGGTAGTGTTGCATCCCAGTTCAAGAAACAAGACCATAAGATTAAATCCACCACACTGGACTGTAGGAAAAGCAATCCTTGTTTATTGATGAAAAATTGGTTACAAAAGAAAGGTAAATGCAGAGTCAAAAAGCCACAGAAAAACACAGTAGTCAATAGGATCTCTGAACTTGAGCAAAACTTCAAAAGCCACAAAACAATAACCAGGAGTCTGTTAGCCTTTTACTAACCATGAACTTGGAAACTAGAAGCCTCTGGGATTACTGGCCATGGAACACAGGAATATTATTATTATTATTATTATTATTATTATTATTATTATTGCACTTGTATACCGCTAATATCTCAGCCTAAGTCGGCGACTCATTGCGGTTTACAACATCTAAAAACAACCATATTCAATTTAAAAGCATAAAAACACATATACAGTACAAAATTATTGGGCCACCAATAACAATCCAAATGCATCTCGTAACTGGAATCACAATCCAAATTCGTCGTCTGTAATTACCAATCCTTAATCGTCAAAATTCGTTTCGTCGGATTATCCGAATGCTTGTTCAAACATCCATGTTTTCAGTTTTTTCCGAAACGCCATCAGCGAGGGGGCTGACCTTACCTCTATAGGGAGGGTGTTCCAAAGCCGAGGGGCCACCACAGAAAAGGCCGTCTCTCGTTCCCGCCAGCCGCACCTGTGAAGCCGGCGGGATAGAGAGCAGGGCCTCCCCAGAAGATCTTAGGGTCCTGGCGGGCTGATAGGCTGAGATACGTTCGGATAGATATGTTGGGCCAGAACCGTTTAGGGCTTTAAAGGCCAACGCCAGCACTTTGAATTGAGCCCGGTAGCAGATCGGCAGCCAGTGGAGCTGGTGCAGCAGAGGAGTTGTGTGCTCCCTGTGCCCCGCTCCTGTTAGTATCATGGCTGCCGCCCGTTGGACTAATTGGAGCTTCCGGACTGTCTTCAAAGGCAACCCCACGTAGAGAGCGTTGCAGTAATCAAGGCGGGATGTAACCAGAGCGTGGACTACCGTGGCCAAGACCACACCACAGTTCCGAACGTTGCTTGACCTAAAGAAGCACCCGGCAGGAACCCTCTTAAACCAAAGAAGCTATTCTTAGAAACGCCCCTTGACTTTTCTGTCTGGGTCTCTTTCTGCTGTAAGCGCTGTGACCTTCGTAAAGACTGGGAAACATTTCTATCTCTGACTATCTGTTCTCTTCGGTCCTCATTATCAACCCCAGGTGGAGAGATATCACGGCTAACTTCCAAAACATTCTCTTCTAGCTGTTGGGTTTCGTTTTCATTCCCACTGACCTCTGCATCAACAACAGATTCCACACTGTCAGAGTCAGGGAGAGCTTGCTCAGCTGGAAAAACTATCAGAGAATCCGGTTCACACAGATCAGGATCAGGCTGAATCCCAACAAGTAGGTTTTTTTTTTAAATCATTTAAAGGTAAAGGTTTACCCTTGACATTAAGTCCAGACTCTGGTGCTCATATCCATTTCTAAGCCCAAGAGCCGGCGTTGTCCGTAGATATGTTCTGGCTGAGATTTTCTCTGATGATGAGGATGATGGGATTCAGATTCCTGGCTCTTTTTCTATGCCTCAGATCTCTGGGCCTGCTTCTAGGTCTTTTTCTGAGGCTCCCACAGACAGTGCAGAATCAACACAGCGGTTCTCAGAAGAAAATAATTTTAACGAAGGAGATAGCGAACAGGTGGACAGGCCTTTGCCTCCTTTCTACACTGATAGGGAAAGTGCAGATAGACTTGATAGTGACCTGACCCGGCAAGCTTGTCTTGATTTATGGGTCAGGCGGAGTTCTCGACTGGCGGGCAGACGAGAAACCAGCTCGGGGAAAGGTCATCGCAATGCTTTCATGTTGGCGAGAGCATAATGTTTTCATGTTTTTTTAAATTAGAATTTTATTAATTTTTATATAGATTACAATGAAAGAGTGAGAACAATAAAGTATAGGAAATTGAGGAAATAAAGAAAAAAAGAGAAAAAACAAAAAAAAAAACAAAAAAACAAAAAAGTATACTAAAATCCTAAATAACCCCTAAAAAGAAACTCTACAAAAATACACAAAAAACACAAAAAAAGAAAAAAAAAGACTTCCATTCCATCTTCTTGGATCATATCTTCTTATTATTAAAAAATATAAAATGTTCAAAAAGAAATTGTCTCTCTTGTTTCTTATTTTCCCAAATTGTCCAGATATTCATGGAGATTATCCCAATTCGTTCTTCTTAGTATCATACCTGTATTTTTCTTCAACAAAAAAGTCAATTCATCCATGTCCTTTATTTCTCTGATTTTTTCCACCCATTCCTGTACGGGTGGGACTGAGTCTTTCTTCCATTCTCTAGCAAAAACAATTCTAGCGGCAGTCGTCATATATGTAAAAAGTTTATCCTCTTGTTCCGTCAGTTGTAGATCTAAATCTGTAAAGCCTAACAAATAATACTCCGGTTTTCTTATAAATGTTCTTTTTAAAATCTTTTGTGTCTCTTCATGAATTACCCTCCAAAACTTTACTGCTTCTTTGCAAGTCCACCACATATGGTAGAAGGAGCCAACCTGTTCCAGGCATTTCCAACACTTATCAGAAACTGTTTGATACATTTTAGCCAATTGTTTCGGTGTGGTGTACCATCTGTGGAACATTTTTATCCAATTTTCTTTTAAATCCATTGCGTATGTATATTTTAATTTTTTGTTCCACATCTGTTCCCACTCCCTCATTTGAATTGGTCTTCTTAAATTTTGAGCCCACTTTATCATACAGTTTTTAACCTGTTCTTTTTCAGTCAGCCAGGTAAGTAATATGTTATAAATATTCGATATTACTTTCTTTTCTAATTTTAAAATTTTATCCCATGCTGTTTCCTCCCAAGAGAAGCCAAATTTTTTATCTTGATTGTAATATTCTTTAATTTGCATATAATGTAACCAAGTAATATTAGAAATTTTTTGTTTTAATTCCTCATAAGTCTTAACATTGTTTGTATCTTTATTTGACAAATCTTTGTAGGTTGGCCATTTTCTCCATCCTAAAAGTCTTCGCTGATTTGCCTCCATAGGAGAGACCCATAAAGGTGTTTTAGAATAAAAATGTCTTTTATATTTTTGCCATACTCTTAATAGGGATGCTCTCACAAAGTGGTTACCAAAACTCTTTTCTTTCTTTTCCCTTTCGTACCATAAATAAGCATGCCATCCTACTCTTAAGTCATTTCCTTCTATATTTAAGAAGTCTTCTTTGTTCAACAATATCCAATCCTTTATCCATATCAACACACATGCGTCATGGTATGCTTTAAAATCTGGGAGGCCCAGACCTCCTCTATTCTTCTTATCAATCAAATTATCATACTTTATTCTTGGTCTTCCTCCGGCCCATATAAGTTTCAATATTTCTTTTTTTCCACTTTATAAAAAATGTTTGGCTTCTAATTATCGGGAGGTTTTGAAAAAGGAACATCAATTTCGGTAGTACATTCATCTTAATCAAAGATATACGGCCTAAAAGTGACAACTTCAGATGTATCCACTTCAGATGTATCCACTTGAGCACGCCAACGACTTAAATCTAGACATAGTTTTCTAAGATCTATAGAGACACTCGCTGGAACACCTCAGCAAGCGAGAGTCCAAAAGTGGCAGGCTCAAACCCAGCACCTCAACCAATGGCTGATACCAAATGAGAGACTCCCTCCTGGGCACACAGAAAACTGGGCGACTTGGAAGGCATTGAACAGACTGCGCTCTGGCACCACGAGATGCAGAGCCAACCTTCAGAAATGGGGCCACAAAGTAGAATCCTCGACATGCGAGTGCGGAGAGGAGCAAACCACTGACCACCTGCTGCAATGCACCCTGAGCCCTGCCACATGCACAATGGAGGACCTTCTTGCAGCAACACCGGAAGCACTCCAAGGGGCCAGATACTGGTCAAAGGACATTTAACCAGCTACCAAACTCACAGGTTGTGTATTTTTCTGTTTGTTTGCTTTGTTCTGTTAGACTGGCTGTTCTGACATGACAAATAAATAAAATAAATAAATCCACTTTTGTAAGTCCTTTTGTATTTTTTTCCAGACTTCTTCATAGTGATAATGTTTTCATGTTAGAAAGGTATTTCTGGACCAAACTTGGCACAAATACTCAATATGCCCAAATGTGAACACTGGTGGAGTCTGGGGAAAATAGATCTTGACATTTGGGAGTTGTAATTGCTGGGATTTATAGTTCATTACAATCAAAGAACATTCTGAACTCCACCAACGATAGAATTGACTCAAACTTCCCACATGGAATCCCCATAACCATCAGAAAATACTGTGTTTTCTTATGGTCTTTGGAGACCCCTCTGACACCCCCTCGTGACCCCCTCAGGGGTACCGACCCCCAGGTTGAGAAACACTGCATTACATTATAAATATTATAAATATTATAGGTCTATACAATATATTATATTATATTATATTATATTATATTATATTATATTATATTATTAGAATACCACAGGAGACAAGGTGGAGCTCTCTCCACTCTGGCCCAGAGCGGCAGTTGGTGCTGTGGGGAGGGGTCTCCAGCTGATGACATATCCAGGAAGCTAGATGGAACTGTCCCTTGGCCTCCCCTCTCTTCACTTATCCATTTTGCTCTTGATTTTCCCCAGGAACTGTCCATGGAGAGCCTTCTTTGGCCGGTTTTCTCTTCTGCTCTGCATTGTGTTTTTACGGCATTCACTCTTTGTCTTTTGCACTTGAAGCAGTTTTCATTATTGACTTCTATCAATGTTAGTTCTTGACTGCATTTTGCCTAATCTGCCAGGGCAAACGCGAATCAAGGAACATGAAAGGCACTGCAGACTACTTCAACCAGAAAAGTCAGCCATAGCAGAGCACCTGATGAACCAACATCTAATCACCTCTCAACAAAAGTTTGCTCCAGGCACTATCAGGCCATTATATGCTAATCAAGGTGGTCAGTTGAAACATTCACACCTAGCTCCAGCAGACAAGAGTCCTTTGTCCCACCCTGGTCATTCCACAGATATATAAACCCATTCTCCTCCTTCCAACAGATCTCACAACCTCTAGGGATGCTTGCCATAGATGCAGGCGAAACATCAGGAGAGAATGCTTCTAGAACATGGCCATATAGCCCGAAAAAACCTACAACAACCCAGTGATTCCGGCCATGAAAGCCTTCGACAATATTATTATTATTATTATTATTATTATTATTATTATTGTGTTAATTCCATAGTGTAGATACACCCTAAATTACATATTCATTTACATCAGTGGTTCTCAACCTTCCTACTGCCGTGACCCCTTAGTAGAGTCCCTCATGTTGTGGTGACCCCCAACCATAACATTATTTTCGTTGCTTCTTTATAATAGTAATTTTGCTACTGTTATGAATTGTAATGTAAAGATCTGATATGCAGGATGTATTTTCAGTCACTGGACCAAATTTGGCACAAATACCCAATACACCCAAATCTGAATACTGGTGGGGTTGGGGGTGATTGATTTTGTCATTTGGTAATGCTGGAGTTGCTGGGATTTATAGTTCACCTTAAATCAAAGAGCCTTCTGAACTCCACCAATGATGGAATTGAATCAAACTTGGCACACAGAATTCTCATGACCAAGAGAAAATACTGGGAAGGTCTGGTGGACATTGACCTTGAGTTTTTGGAGTTGTAGTTCACCTACACCCAGAGAACATTGTGGACTCAAGCAATGATGGATCTGGATCAAACTTGGCACAAATACTCAATATGCCCAAATGGGAACGCTGCTAAAGTTTGGAGAAAATAGACCTTGCCATTTGGGAGTTGTAATTGTTGGGATTTATAGTTCACCCACAATGAAATTGCATTCTGAACCCCACCAACGATAGAATTGGAACAAACTTTCCACACAGAACCCCTATGACCAACAGAAAATACTGTTTTCTGGTGGTCTTTGGCGACCCCTCCAACACCCCTTCGCGACCCCCTCAGGGGTCCCGACCCCCAGGTTGAGAAGCACTGATTTACATGTTTGTGTCTGAAGCACAATTCCATTCCCTTTTCAAATAGGAAGACTGCAAATCACAGCCGGGGCATTACAAGCATCCGAATCAAATACATTCACATGTATGTTGGAGCATTTCTTACCCTGCATTTCTGCTCTTTCACAAGTTGCGTAAAGGGAACAAAGCAGGGAGTGAGCTCAGATAAATATACTTTGTGGAGGACTGGGTGGGGAGTTTCCATTACTTCAAGTCAACACGAAACAGAAACCATAGACATCGGTTGTTTTCCATCCTTAAAGACTTCTCTTTCTTGTGAATGTATGCCAAAGTGCCTCTCTGCTGACTGAGTTGTCCCTTCATTTTCAGCCACATTCCTCAAACCTTAAAGCAGTGTCATGCCTCACTGAACTACAACTCCCAAAGTCCCATAGCATTGAGCCAGGGCAGTGGAAGAGGTGTCAATCTGCACTCCTTGTGGAGACTTTCATGGCTGGAATCACTGGCCTTGCTGTGAGTTTTGCGAGCTGTCTGGCCATGTTCCAGAAGCATTCGTTCCTGACGTTTTGCCTGCATCTATGGCAGACATCCTCAGAGGTTGTGAGGTCTGTTGGAAAGTAGGCAAGTGGGGTGTGTGTGTATATATATATCTGTGGAATAATGTTTAAGGTGGGAGAAAGAACTCTTGTCTGTTTGAGGCAAGTGTGCATGTTGCCATTGGCCACCTTCATTAGCATTTAATGGCCTTGCAGTTCCAAAGCCTGGCTTCTCACTACCTGGGTTCTTTCTCCCACCATGGACAATATTCCATTTCCCTAGTTTCCAACAGACCTCTCAACCTCTGAGGGTGCCCGTCAGAGATGCAGGTTTTTGGGGGTTTTTTTTGGTCGTGTCAGGAGCCACTTGAGAAACTGCAAGTCGCTTCTGGTGTGAGAGAATTGGCCATCTGTAATAACGTTGTCCAGGGGACGCCCGGATGTTTTGATGTTTTTACCATCCTTATGGGAGGCTTCTCCCATGTCCCTGCATGAGGAGCTGGAGCTGACAGAGGAAGCTCATCCGTGCTCTCTCCAGATTTGAACCCACGACCTGTTGGTCTTCAGTCCTGCCAGCACAGAGGTTTAACCCACTGCGCCACCGGGGTCTCCTTGATTAGCATTTAATCAATTTAATTGAGAGATGCATGTGAAACGTCAGGAGAGAATGCTTCTGGAATATGGCCAGACAGCCCGGAAAACTCACAACAGCTCAAAAAACTGGATATAAACAAACGTAAATGTAATAATATATGGGCTCCTAGATTTGTATGGAAACACAGAGCTTGACTGTTGAATGGATGCAGTTTGATTGACATCCCTTGAACTACCATGGCTCAATGCTAGGAGACAATGGGAGTTATAGTTTGACCACTGAAAGGATGCAGTTTGATTGACGCCCCTTGAACTACCATGGCTCAATGCTAGGGGACAATGGGAGTTGTAGTTTGACTGTTGCATGGATGCAGTTTGATTGACGCCCCTTGAACTACCATGGCTCAATGCTAGGGAAGAATGGGAGTTGTAGTTTGACTGATGAATGGATGCAGTTTGATTGACATCCCTTGAACTAGAATGGTTCTATGCTAGGGAGTTGTAGTTTGACTGATGAATGGATGCAGTTTGATTGACGCCGCTTGAACTACAATGGCTCAATGCTAGGGGACAATGGGAGTTGTAGTTTGACTGATGAATGGATGCAGTTTGATTGACATCCCTTGAACTACCATGGCTCAATGCTAGGGAAGAATGGGAGTTGTAGTTTGACTGCTGAAAGGATGCAGTTTGATTGACATCCCTTGAACTACAATGGCTCAATGCTAGGGGACAACGGGAGTTGTAGTTTGACTGTTGCATGGATGCAGTTTGATTGACATCCCTTGAACTACAATGGCTCAATGCTAGGGGACAACGGGAGTTGTAGTTTGACTGTTGCATGGATGCAGTTTGATTGACACCCCTTGAACTACCATGGCTCAATGCTAGGGGACAACGGGAGTTGTAGTTTGACTGTTGCATGGATGCAGTTTGATTGACATCCCTTGAACTACAATGGCTCAATGCTAGGGGACAACGGGAGTTGTAGTTTGACTGTTGCATGGATGCAGTTTGATTGACACCCCTTGAACTACCATGGCTCAATGCTAGGGGACAACGGGAGTTGTAGTTTGACTGTTGCATGGATGCAGTTTGATTGACACCCCTTGAACTACCATGGCTCAATGCTAGGGGACAACGGGAGTTGTAGTTTGACTGTTGCATGGATGCAGTTTGATTGACACCCCTTGAACTACCATGGCTCAATGCTAGGGGACAACGGGAGTTGTAGTTTGACTGTTGCATGGATGCAGTTTGATTGACACCCCTTGAACTACCATGGCTCAATGCTAGGGGACAATAGGAGTTGTAGTTTGCCTTGGTCCTAAGAGACTCTCAGGATCCCATAACATTGAGCCATGGCATGGAAGAGTGGTGCTGAACTGCCTTCATCCTACAGCAGAGATGCACCCATGCGGCTTTGGCAGAGAAGACTACAGCCCTGGCGAAACTACAGCTCCCAGGGCCACATAGCACTGAGCCATGGCAGTTCAGGTGAGGTTAAACTGCATCAAACCTACAGTACAGATGCACAGACACCACCACCCCCCCCCCTCCAAAGCACAGGTGGAAACGCACACCTTTTGAGCACCGCCTCTTTGCGCATTGCTTGCCTTGAAAGCGTCTCTGTTTGCCACCCTGGGGTGCCAGCTTGCCACACAGGGAAACAGCTGCTTTCGGATTTCCCAAAGAGCCAGGAAATCCGGCCAGAGAGCCCGGCCAGAGGCGTGTGGCTTCCTGGGTCGATTCTGAGGCCAAAGGGAGGAGGAAGAGGAAGAGAAAGAGGAGGAGAAAGAGGAGGAGAGCAAGTGACCCGCTTCCCTTCTCGCCTCTGATGCGCCTTTGACGCACAAGAGCCACAAACAGCTCAGAGCTGTTCCATGTATTGTCGAAGGCTTTCCTGGCCTGAATGACTGGGTTGATGTAGAGTTTTTTGGGCTATATGACCATGTTCTAGAGGCATTCTTTCCTGACATTTCGCCTGCATCTATGGCAAGCATCCTCAGAGGTAGTGAGGTCTGTTGGAAATAGGAAAAAGGGTTTATATATCTGTGGAATGACCAGGGTGGGACAAAGGACTCTTGTCTGCTGGAGCTAGATGTGAATGTTTCAACTGACCACCTTGATTAGCATTTGATGGCCAGGCAGTGCCTGGAGCAAACTTTTGTTGAGAGGTAGAATCATAGAATCATAGAAAGAGTTGGAAGAGACCTTATGGGCCATCCAGTCCAACCCCCTTCTGCCAAGAAGCAGGAATATTGCATTCAAATCACCCCTGACAGATGGCCATCCAGCCTCTGTTTAAAAGCTTCCAAAGAAGGAGCCTCTACCACACTCCGGGGCAGAGAGTTCCACTACTGAACAGCTCTCACAGTCAGGAAGTTCTTCCTCATGTTCAGATGGAATCTCCTCTCTTGTAGTTTGAAGCCATGGCTCCATTGCGTCCTAGTCTCCAGAAAACAAGCTTGCTCCCTCCTCCCTGTGGCTTCCTCTCACATATTTATACATGGCTATCATATCTCCTCTCAGCATTCTCTTCTTCAGACTAAACATGCCCAGCTCCTTAAGCCGCTCCTCATAGGGCTTGTTCTCCAGACCATTGATCATTTTAGTCTCCCTCCTCTGAACACATTCCAGCTTGTCAATATCTCTCTCCAATTGTGGTGTCCAGAACTGGACACAATATTCCAGGTATGGTGGTCCAGGTGATTAGATGTCCTTGTTTGTTTCCTCTCTGTTGTTGTGCTGTTCTAATTCTAGAGTTTTTTTTAATACTGGTAATCCAGATTTTGTTCATTTTCATGGTCTCCTCCTTTCTGTTGAAATTGTCCACCTGCTTCTTGTGGATTTCAGTGGCTTCTCTGTGTAGTCTGACATGGTGGTTGAGAGAGTGGTCCAGCATTTCTGTGTTCTCAAATAATACGCTGTGCCCAGGTTGGTTCATCAGGTGCTCTGCTATGGCTGACTACTCTGGCTGAAGTAGTCTGAGGATGATTGCCATAGATGTAAATGACCTTGGAGGGACGCATCCGCCCCCCCCCCCCCCGGCCTTATTTTGAGGACCCCTGCTCTAGTCACTAGGCTCCTATTGATGCTGGCCAAAATCACATTGGGGGTGCTTTGAATGCGATTTTCCTGCTTCTTGGCAGAATGGGGTTGGACTGGATGACCCATGAGGTCTATTCCAACTCTAGGATTCTAGGATTCTATAATAATAATAATAATAATAATAATAATAATAATAATAGTCAATAGTAGTAAACGGCTTCAAGTGCAAAAGACAAAGAGGGAATACTTTAAAAACATAATCCAGAGCAGAAGCGAAAACTGGCCAAAGAAGGCTCTCCATGGACAATTCCTCGGAAAAATTGAGAGTCAAACTGACAAAGAAAAAACATGGCTGTGGCTCACAAATGGGACTCTGAAAAAGGAGACAAAGGAGGGCCTGATTCTGGCAGCACAAGAACAAGACATTCGAACCAAGGCCATCAAAGCCAGAATTGAAAAGTCAAAGACAGATCTCAAGTGTAGACTCTGCAAGGAAGCAGATGAAACAACAGATCCCATCCTCAGCTGCTGCAAGAAGATCGTGGACAGACTCCAAGCAGAGGCACAACACCCTTGCTCAGATGATTAATTAGAACTTGTGCCACAAACGCCATCTGCCTGCGACAAAAAACTGGGGGGATCACAAGCCGGAAAAAGTTACAGAGAACGAAAACGTCATTCTACGTCAAGCTACTCTGGGTCTTCCGGACAGACAGAGTTTTGGAGTACAAGACACCTGACCTCACAATAATGTTAAAAAACAAAGTATGGATTGTCAATGTTGCAATCCCAGGTGACAGCAGGATTGAAGAGAAACAACTGCAAAAGATGACATGATATGAGGATTTAAAGATCGAACTGCAAAGACTCTGGCACAAACCAGTCAAGGTGGTCCCAGTGGTGATCGGCACACTGGGTGCAGTGCCTCAAGACCTTGGCTTGCACTTAAATATAATCAGCGCTGACAAGCTGACCATCTGCCAGCTGCAAAAGGCCACCCTACTGGGATCTGCACGCATTATTCGCCGATACATCACACTTGGGAAGTGTCCGACGTGTGAACCAATACAATAGCCAGCAGATTATCTGCTGCGGACTCATCTTGTGGTGTTTCTAATCTATATAAATAAAAATGTAATGTTCGTTTGTGGGATTAACAGAACTCAAAAACCACTGGACGAATTGACACCAAATTTGGACACAAGACACCTAACAACCCAATGTATGTCCTTCACCTAAAAAATATATGATTTTGTCATTTGGGAGTTGTAGTTGCTGGGATTTATAGTTCACTTACAATCAAAGAGCATTCCGAACCCCACCAACTATGGCATTGAAACAAACTTGGCATACAGTTCTCCCATGACCAACAGAAAATACTGGAAAGGTTTGGTGAGCAGTGTCCTTTAGTTTTGGAGTTGTAGTTCACCTACATCCAGAGATCACTGTGGACACAAACAATGATGGATCTGGACCAAACTCTACATGAATACTCAATGTGAACACTGGTGGAGTTTGGGGAAAATAGAACCTTGACATTTGGGAGTTGTAGTTACTGGGATTTGTAGTTCACCTACAATCACAGAGCATTCTGAACCCCAGCAATGATAGAATTGGGCCAAACCTCCCACATAGAACCCCCCATGTGGGCCACAGCAACGCGTGGCAGGGGACGGCTAATAATAATAATAATAATATAGTGTAAATAATGTAAGTGTAATAATAATAAATAAGATAAAATAGAGTAAAATCATAAATGTAATAAAATTATAATAATAACAGAGTAAAACAATAAATAACCTTGACTTGAGTATCAGCTGAAGGAGGCTTTTTCAGCCTAAAAAAATGGCTGAGAGTGTCACAGTGACCATTGATGATGCCTGCCATGGTCAACTGGGGCCCTTTGCTGCAAAGGAGGCCTTGGGGAGGGCTAAATTGGGGTGCCCTTGGGACCAGTTGAAAAACATCCAGTGGCCAAGAGAGAGAGGCTTCTTCCAAGGAAACTTGAAGCTCATGGATCCACCCAGTTTTGCGGAAAGCAGTGAGAAGGACGGTGAGGCGAAGACATCGGTCTCTCTGAAGTCTTGTTTTAGCCAAGGTGGGCTTGGGCTCAGCTGACCTCCCAAGGACAGCCCCCATTCATCCTGTTCCGTCCCAATTTTCCAGCCGCGTTTGAAATGTCCCGTTTCCTTCCGCTTTTCCACTTTGTTCTCAGCGTATTTCAAATACTGCAGAAATAGTTTAAGTTGGAGAAAGAAGGGGAAAGGGATCCAGTCCTTATTTATTTTTCCTGGGATTATTAGGAATGGGTTGTTGTAGGTTTTTTCGGGCTATATGGCCATGGTCTAGAGGCATTCTCTCCTGACGTTTCGCCTGCATCTATGGCAAGCATCCTCAGAGGTTGTGAGGTCTGTTGGAAGTAGGAAAAAGGGTTTATATATCTGTGGAATGACCAGGGTGGGACAAAGGACTCTTGTCTGCTGGGGCTGGCTGTGAATGTTTCAACTGACCACCTTGATTAGCATATAATTTATTTATTTATTTATTTATTTTGAAGTTTTATATACCGACCCTCTTACCTTCAAAGAGGGATTCAGACCGGTTCACAACATGTGTTAACATACAAAAAATATACAATAACAACACAATACCACTTCATTACACGATTAAAATATCAGCACCATACACATTAAAATATTAACATCCCAGTTAAAAGAGCCAAATCGTCCGACACCATCACAATCCCATTCATCATCCTCCTTTCATGTGGGCAAAGAATTAAATCAGTTGTCAAATGTCGCGTTCCACAACCAGGTCTTTGTTAGTTTCCTGAACGTCATGAGGGAGGGGGCAGTTCTGATCTCTAATGGCAGGGAGTTCCAAAGTCGAGGGGCCACCATCGAGAAGGCCCTGTCCCTCGTCCCCACCAGCCGTGCTTGTGCAGGCGGAGGGACCGAGAGCAGGGCCCCTCCAGACGATCTTAGTGGTCTTGATGGTTCGTAGGGGAGAATACGTTTGGAGAGGTAAACAGGGCCGGAGTCGTTTAGGGCTTTATAGGTTAACACCAGCACTTTGAATTGTGCTCGGAAGCTAATCGGCAGCCAGTGGAGTTCGAGTAACAGCGGAGTGGTGTGCTCCCTGTACCCAGCACCCGTTAGTAATCTGGCTGCCGCGCGTTGTACTTGCTGCAGCTTCCAGGCAGTCTTCAGAGGCAACCCCACGTAGAGAGCGTTGCAGTAATCTAAGCGGGATGTAACCAAAACGTGTACTACCGTGGCCAAATCAGTCCTCCCAAGGTACGGACGCAGCTGGCGCACAAGTTTTAATTGTGCGAATGCTCCCCTGACCACCGCTGAAACCTGGGGTTCCAGGCTCAGCGATGAATCCAGGAGAACTCCCAGACTGCGTACCTGTGCTTTTAGGGGGAGTGTGACCCCGTCCAACACAGGCTGTAACCCCGTACCCTGTTCGGTCTTACGACTGACCAGGAGTACCTCTGTCTTGTCTGGATTTAGTTTCAATCTGTTGTCCCTCATCCAGTCCGTGACAGCGGCCAAGCACCGGTTCATGACCTGAACAGCCTCCTTAGTGGCAGGTGGAAATGAGTGATAGAGTTGGACATCATCTGCGTACAGATGACATCGCACCCCAAAACTCCGGATGATCTCTCCCAACGGCTTCATGTATATGTTAAACAACATAGGGGACAGTATTGAGCCCTGCGGGACTCCACAGTACAATGGCCGAGGAGTCGAGCAGGAGTCCCCTAGTGACACCTTCTGGGAGCGACCCTCGAGAAAGGACCGGAGCCACTGCAAGACAGTACCCCCGAGACCCATTCCCGCGAGGCGTCCCAGAAGGATACCATGGTCGACGGTATCGAAGGCCGAAGAGAGGTCCAGCAGAACTAACAGGGACACACTCCCCCTGTCCAGTTCCCAGCACAGATCATCAACTAAGGCCACCAAGGCTGTCTCAGTACCATGTCCCGGCCTAAAGCCAGACTGTGACGGATCTAGATAGTCCGTGTCCACCAGGAATTCCTGGAGTTGCGAGGCCACCACACGTTCCAGGACTTTGCCCAAGTAGGGGAGATTGGAGACTGGCTGAAAGTTGACGAATTGAGTGGGGTCTAGTGATGGTTTTTTCAACAGCGGTTTGATGACAGCTTGTTTTAAGCTGGCTGGAATCTTGCCTTCCCGAAGGGAGGCATTAACCACCACCTTTACCCACTCTGCCAAACCCCCTCTGGCTTCTTTTACCAGCCAGGAAGGGCAGGGGTCTAGGATGCATGTGGTGGGCCTCGCCTCTCCCAGAACCCTGATGACCTCGTCGAGTTGAACAGATCGAAACAAATCCAACAAAACTAGACAAGCAGATGCTTGAGTTACATCCTCAGAGACTGCAGTTAATGTGGTGTCAAAGCCCGCGCGGATCAAAGCGACTTTGTCCGCAAAGTACTGAGCAAATGCTTCACAGCGCGCTGTCGAGTCGTCAGGGGACCCACTCAAGGTGGGATTCAACAACCCTCTGACTACTCGGAACAGCTCTGCCGGACGGTTCCTTGCGGACGCAATATTGGCCGAGTAGAAAGCATTTTGCGCGGCCTCTATTGCCGCGCCATACGCCCTTAGATAGAGGCGTAGGCGTGTTCGGTTTGACTCGCTGGGCTCTTTCCTCCACACGCTCTCTAGCCACCTCTTTGTTCGCTTTAGCTCCACCAGCTCCTCGTTGAACCAAGGGGCCGGTTTCGCTCGGCGACTTAAGAGGGGGCGCTCCGGAGCAATTGTGTCTATTGCCCTAGTCAACTCCCTATTCCAGTGAGCGACCAGGGCATCGACAGAATCACCATCCAAGGCAGCGGAAACATCCCCAAGAGCCATCAGGAGTCCTTCTGGATCCATAAGCCTCCTGGGGCGGACCATCTTAATGGGTCCACCACCCCTGCGGAGGTTAGAAGTTGCAGCAAGTCTAAACTTGATCAGGTGGTGGTCAGTCCATGGCAAAGGGGAGATTGATAACTCCTCCACACCGCCACCTTCTTCCCAGCCCTGACAGAAGACCAAGTCAAGTGTGTGTCCAGCACAGTGGGTAGGGCCAGATATTAATTGGGACAGCCCCATAGTTGCCATGGAAGCCATGAAGTCCTGAGCCGCTCCTGAAAGAGTGGTCTCTGCATGGACATTGAAGTCCCCCAGCACTACAAGCCGCCGGGACTCCAATGCCAGGCCCGAGACCAACTCTGCAAGCTCAGGTAGGGCGGCCGTGGTGCAGCGGGGTGGTCGGTACACCAACAACAGCCCTATTCTGTCCCGGTCTCCTAGCCTCAGGTGGACACATTCAAACAAGGTCGACTGTAAGGCCGGGCCCCTGACCAAGGAGATGGAATCTTTATAGACTATTGCAACTCCGCCTCCCCGCCCCCCGGATCTCGGTTGGTGTTGCACGGCATAACCTGGTGGGCAAAGCTGGGTGAGATTAACCCCTCCAGCCTCGTCCAACCAGGTCTCCGTGACGCACGCCAGGTCTGCCTTTTCATCCAGGATTAAATCCTGAATGGTTGATGTTTTACCATTGACAGACCTGGTGTTCAACAGCACCACCTTTAATCCGGGAGGACCGTCTACCTTGGAACCCAAGTTTACCATGTCGGGAGGACATTTTGGAATTTTTCTTAAGGTTTGCTCACGAATTGGCCGAATTGGTTTTTTAACTCTCCCTTTCCCGTATCTCCTCCTCCCCATCATCACCTCGATGGGGGCCCCCCAAGCACCGGAACTCCCTCCCTCCCTCCCCCCTCTATCATTCTCCATATCCTGGTAGTTCACTAGTGCGCTATTATATGATATGTCAATAGCCCTGGCGGTTGTTAAACCATCATTTCCGCCATTGTTGTAGTTAAATTCCTCCGCCTTATAAAACCATCTCCAATTTTCCCCGGCCATTCGACCATTGTTGGGAGTGATTATATAATACACGATGTAAAGTGCAAATGCAAAATTAAAGTGACCGCACAATAGCCCCATTGACATTAGTAACTAACAGAGATCTCACCGTTAATTAAAGTGCTGGAGTGCTAACAAGTCATCTTTCATAACAGTGCAATGAGGGATTAGACTACAGAGGTATTCCTACACAGTGCAATTCTTATTGGCAAGAAATCGGCAGATTGGCAGTGTAATTGACATTAAGTAGGGGCATAGGAAAAAGTGGCAGGTGCAAATCACAGTAGCTTGAGAGATATTCGCAGCAGGACCTCGGGCTCCAGGAGGGAGCCGTATAGTTCCTCTACTGATGCCTTCAGTCAATCTGCAGCTGTTGACAGTCTTCTCTGCACATAGGTGGAACAGTAGCACCAACACACAATAACCCCCCTAGAGCCACTGCCCAGGATGGAGTACGGCTGTACTACTGGAGGTTGGAATATATTCCTGTATGGCCTGACAGTGCCTGGAGCAAACTTTTGGGGGGGACTCGGGGCAGCTTACATGGGATTTGTAGTTTTCAGGGCAAAAAGAAGGCAGCTTGTGGATTCCTTTGCGCTTGGTTCGCCTCTCCAGGCTGGACTCGGTATGGTAAGGTCTGGAAATATGGAGAAAAGTATATTAAAATGTGTATATGTGTGCGTACATATCTATATAAATAAAAATGCAATTCCACAGATATATAAACCCATTTTTCCTACTTCCAACAGACCTCACTACCTCTGAGGATGCTTGCCATAGATGCAGGTGAAACATCAGGAGAGAATGCCTCTAGAACTTGGCCATATAGCCCGAAAAAACCTACAACAACCGAGTGATTCCGGCCATGAAAGCCTTCGACAATACATTACTAGGAATCCTTCTGCAAAGGATGCCTCCTAATAGAGTGGCTCTTCCCCTTGAGGTGTCCAGAGATGATTTCTTAGGAACTTTGCTGCCTTTTTATTATTTCCATTTAGGTCTCAAACAACTGCGCCAGGCCCAGGAGCTCTGCAATGCCACTTTGGTCGCCGGAGGGAAGAGGTTTCCTTGCAACAGGTGGGTCAAAGTCAACCAGTGTTGTAGTTCAGCCGGTGATTATGTCTGATGTCAATGGGAATGAGTGTCGCACACCAAGGCTGGAAGCACACCTTTGAACCCACAAACATTTCAAAGTTCTTTAGCAAATAAACAGTTTATTGAATAAATGCAAGCAATATCAAAAAGGGTGAAAAGGGCAAACGAAAGATTGAGTAAGAAAGTCTAAAAACAATCCAAACCGGCAGGTAGGCAAATATAATCCATAAAAGAGAACAGAGATTATTCTTAATTCCACAGCAAAACCCACAAATACATGGTCCTTAAACCCCACAGAGGAAAAAGTCCAAAGTCTCTTGAAAAGCCAGGGAACAAAGCTGCACAGATCCAAAATCCACAGAAGAATTATACAAGAAACTTTCACCAACAGCAACTTGAACATGAGCCTTGAGCAGAGATTTCCATGAATCTTGACATGACACATATACAAGACTTGATCAGTGACCGATGTTGCACTCATTGAAGGCAATGCTGTGCGTTCTGTCGCGTGCTGGGCCTGTAACAGCTGTACTTTTCTATAGGACGTATACTTTAAGCCCAGTGGGAAGCCAGGGCGCCTCAAAGAGAGGTTCTCAGGGATTTTTCTGAAGTGATGGTCTTTAGAGTCTTTGACGATACAACAAAGTCTTTATTATGGAACAAACAACAAATCTTCAATGGTTCAAACAACACTTCAAGGCTTTCTTAGTCTAGTCCTCAATGGGCTGGTACCTGACTTTGATTAACTAAACTTTCTCTGTAGGAAAAACCCTTTTTAACCTCTTCCAGGCTGTTTACTATCTATGCCTCATCGGTGTGGGTCCTACTACTGATTCCAAATGCGTCTGGGTATCGGGTAGACCTATCTGCCAAGGCTTGAAGATATTTCAGCTGGAGTTCCGTGGATCTGTAATGCTGTTCTCCCTTCGAGAATTCTTAGAAACTTCAGGGCTGTTCCCTCTGATGCTGTGAGCTCTCAGCCAGAGCTTTTGGGACCTTTCTCCTGGAATTTCTGCTTCTGTATCCCCGGATGTTACTTTTTCCCTGGATGGTTAGTTCCCCTGGATGCTTTTCTACGGGACAAGCTGGTCTATGTCCTATGGCTTAGGTACCTTGTGTGAGACTGCCCAAAAAATGGCTCCTTTCCCTCCCAGAGCCCTGGACAAGGGGCGGAAACAAAGCTTAATTATGATGGACAGGAGGTCTGCCCTATGACTGCAAATAGATAACAGAAAGAAAATAAAGTTGGAGCTCCTGGTACAGCCGTACCAGCACACTGTGAAAGCCCTATATTTATTCAAAAAGACCTACACAAAATGCATTCCGATTCCCTTGAGAATTTTCCCTTTTTCCCTTATCTTGACAGACCTTCTGACTCCCCCTTGCAGGTGGCGATCTTGGCAGATTTGACCCCTTCTACCAGAGGTTGATTCCTCCCGGTTGCTCGTTAACACATCCCTTTCACTTTCTTTATCTATCAACACAAGCTGGTTCCCATCAGACTGTCTGGAAACCATTCTATCTTGAGAATTAACAATCCCAGAGTCTTCTAACTCCCCTTGCACTGCAGTTTGTTCTGTGCCCTCTCTTTCATTCACAGACCCCTGAGAATCTACATTAAAATCCAACTTGGAAATCTCTGAAGGGTCCTGCTCTGAAGGAGATTGAACATAACCATAATCCTCTCATTGAGGCAGTGTGACAACCCCAGTCGGCTGAGCTCCTACAATGAGGGTTCTTCTGGGCCTGTGTCTGTTGGCGATGAGGATGAGGGTTTTGCTGGGCCTGTTCCGAGCCCAGGAGAGAGGCCTGAATTGTCTGATGAATGGAGTGTTTTTCCTTTAAATGCCCAAGGTCATATTCCTGGGAACGAGCCACAGCAGTCTTTCTCAGAGGATGATTTGTCAGGTGCAGAATTTAATGATGAACTAGACTTTTGTAAAGAGAGGCATAGTTCTCAGGCTCAATGAAGGTCAATTCATTGAATTCATTGATAATAAATCCTTGTAAGGACAAGTGAAATGTTTTCCTTTCGATTCAGGGACCAGGAAAGGCTTTATATTGATACCAGGGAAAGTTTCACTTTAGTCTCATCAACGTTGATGCACCAGATAATGGTTTCTTATCTCTCTTCTCCTGCAGATGAATTGACCTTCTGTGAGCTTGAGAACAATTTACAAAAGTCTAGTTCATCCTCATTAAATGTTGCACCTGACAAATCATCCCCAGAGAAAGACTGCTGTGGTTATAAGAGCAAGCGAAATGTATATCTTCCTTTCTTAATCCTGATGTTTAATACGCTTTTATATGTTTTTACAATAAACCTTTTGCTTATATTCTTGGTTACTTCTGTGGTGCAGTGGTCATAGGTACAGGGGTGGCTCAACCATTACGCAAAGTAAGCATTTGCAGTATAGTTTATTTTGCCCAGGGGCGCTCTTGAGGCACTCTTGGGGGAAAATAGACCTTGATATATGCGAGTTGTAGTTACTGGGATATATAGTTCACCTACAATCAAAGAGCATTCTGAACTCCACCAATGATGGAATTGAACCAAATATGGCACACAGAACTCCCACGACGAACAGAAAATATATATCAGTGATTGGTTGGGGGGGGGGGCACCAAAATACTGTTTCCTTACCATTGAAAATTACCCAGGGCCGCCTCTGCATAGGTGTTTCCAGGCCTGGAGTGTAGAAAGAGGCTGGATCGCCATCTTCTGGGAGGGTTTTGATGGTGTCTTCCTGCTTGGCAGAAGGGGGTTGGAGTGGATGGCCCTTGGGGATCCCTTCCAACTCTAGGATTCTATAAACAGAGGCTGGATGGCCATCTTTTGGGAGGGCTTTGATGTTGTCCTCATGCCCGGCAGACAGGGTTGGACTGGATGGTTCTTCCAACTTTTTGACTCTATGAAATACAGTCAGACGTGTGACTCCATGACCTTTGTCCTCCTCACAGGGCACTGCTGGCCTCCGTCAGCCCATACTTCCAGGCGGTGTTCACCAGCGACTTCAAGGAATCCAGGGATGGAGAGGTCCTCCTCCAAGGCCTGGACCCTTCCATCCTCCAAAACCTGCTCACCTACCTCTATTCGGGAGAGATGACCCTCTGTCCCGAAACTGCCGAGGAGCTCTTCACCGCAGCCAGCCGGCTCCAACTCCTGCCCGCCTTGAACCTCATCAGCAGGTAGAGCGAGATGTCGCAGGATAGGTTCATGAAGTGACTTATAGTTTTCCAATCACGACCTCCCTGGAACTGCCACACCTTGGACAAGCAAGTGCCACAGAGGCAAGCAAAACCTAGGAAAGTCCATTCACAGAAACAACATTTCGGTTAGTTTATCAGTTTGTCAGCAGAGTACAACTGCAACGTCTACCTTCTCCACACACTCACAAATTCAGTTTTTCATCCAAAAAATATATCAGGAGGGTTTAATCTTCACAGTTGCACTGTTTACTGCTGTACGATCAGGATACACAGATCCAAAATCAGATTTGGTACTTAGAAACGATTCTCAGGGATTCACACGCAGAGAGATATTCATGGCGAGGTTCACACAGGAAGAGAAAGACTTAGCATTTCAATCTCTGGGTTGTAGGTTTTTTCGGGCTATATGGCCATGGTTTAGAGGCATTCTCTCCTGACGTTCCGCCTGCATCTATGGCAAGCATCCTCAGAGGTAGTGAGGTCTGTTGGAACTAGGAAAATGGGTTTATATATCTGTGGAATGACCAGGGTGGGACAAAGGACTCTTGTCTGCTGGAGCTAGGTGTGAATGTTTCAACTGACCACCTTGATTAGCATTTGATGGTCTGACAGTGCCTGGAGCAAACCTTTGCTGAGAGGTGATTAGATGTCCCTGATTGTTTTCCTTCTGTTGTTTTGCTGTTGTAATTTTAGAGTTTTTTTAATACTGGTGGTCAGATTTTGTTCATTTTCATGGTTTCCTCCTTTCTGTTTAAATTGTCCACATGCTTGGTGTTTTAATAGTCCAAAAACATAAAACATAAAGATAGCGCTCAGCCACAAAATATAAAACAAAAACTGACAGCAAACACTATTTCTGGTTCAAGATAACACCATAGTCAAAAGGTCCAGTCCAGTGGTCAAACGCCGAGAGTTCAATGAGCAAAGTCCAGGGATACTGTAGTCCAAAGCCAGTCCAGAGACTCAAGGTTCCAAGAATACAGGAGACACATCAGGATACTGAAAATCCACAAACCTGGGGGAAAACCAGCAGCATCTACCACCAAAATAAAACAAATACTTTTCTCCCGAAGATCAGTCCCAAGGCTAGCTCCTTATATCCAGAAACACCCAGCTGCAATCTATCTCTTGCATACCTCCACCCTTAATTGCTTTCACCCATGAACTCTTACTTACAGATTACTCAACCCTTTAGAACTAAGACATTAAGTCTTTGATCACCAACTGCTAGGCCTACCATCACCAACCACCATCAACTGCAGAACATGATACATGACACTCAGTGAGAAATCCTTGAAACAACAGTGTGAGAAATCCTTGACACAACAGAGCAGGTGTCAAAGGCATGACTTCATGGCTTTGTGGTCCTTAAATTAAACTGTTGTTTTCTAGAAGGGTCAGAGCAGGCAACACTGCGATACTGTGTACACCTTGGTCTTGTTCCACATTCAAGTCTATGATTAAGTTCTTTGGGAAAGTTTTGTGCTCATGCTCATGGATTAATGTTTTGGAACAAGTTCCTGTGTGTGTTGGGGTTCAGCCTGAGTTTGAACTTGAACCTGATCCTCCTGATGCTAATGAAAATATATTTACTGATGCTAATGAAAATGTACCTCTTGATGCCAATGCTCCTAAAATTAGTGAGGAAGAAACTTCTGTAGATTTGGAAAATGCCAGTGCTCCTGAAATTAGTGAGGAAGAAACTTCTGTAGATTTGGAAAATGAAAGTACCAATGTTCATGAGAATGTTTCAGAGGAAAGCCATGACCTTTCACTCCCTTCTGCACCTGGGAACCTTAATGAGAACAGAAGGGGCCAGATCTGGCAAGACAGGAGTAAATCACTCAGCTTGCGAAGGTCTTCCCGATTAAGAGAAATACAAACAATGGCTTCAAAGCAGAGGGGCGGTTCACGGAACCAATTCTTTGGCTTGAAGTGCCTTCTGCCGGGCTGACTTTCTCATTTCAGGCATCGTTTCAAATTGATGAAGACCTTGGCAGTTCTCCCGGTTTTCCTGGCCATTGAAAGATTTCTAGGATATCAAGTATGGTTAGTGGATTGCTAACAGGTTCCAGTATTTTACAGTGTGGCTTGGGTTTTGTTTTTGTCCATTTAAATTCATGTTTGCTGATTTTGCTGCGGCTTTTGACTTGCATTTTTCCTTTATTCTGTAACCATTTTTCTTCAATAAAAAAAGGATTGTTTTTCACAGCCAAGTGTGGTGGATAGTTATCTTAGGGCCTCGTTTCCTGCTCTGGATTGCAACAGTGTTCCTGGTTATGGATTTATGCTTATGTTTTGATTCCTGATTTTCCATGTACCTTGTCATTTTTGAACAGAACTCTGATATATGGACTATTGCCTTTTAATAGCCTTTTTCCTGTTGATTTTTGAGACCTTGCTTTTTTGTATTGCCTTTTGCTTTTTTGCCTTTTTATATTTGCTTTCTTCAATAAACTGTTTACTTAGTAATACTGGACTTTTGTGTGGTGCAAAGGTGAATTCAGGCCAGAGTGCAGCATCCTCCTGCGTCCGAGAAAGAGATAGCTTCACCCTGGAGCGCCAGCTGCCCTCTTTCTCATGATGCCCTCTTCTCTCCATTGAACCCCTGGCAGATATCTCCTAGATCAGGTCTCCGAGGAGAACTGCCTCCGCTTTTATGCACTTGCTCGGGATCACAACAACACCAACTTGTTGCGCGGCACCTTGCGCTACCTGGGCCTCCACTTTGAATTGGTCCCAAAGCACCGGGACTTCCAGCATCTTGATCCCGGCGCCGTGAGTGGCCTCATCTCTTCTGACCAACTCAACACAAGCTCCGAAATCGAGGTCTTCCGAGCCGTTCAGTGTTGGGTGAATGTTGCACCTTCCCAACGGTTAGTGGCACTCCAGACACTTCTCCAACACATACGTTGGCCTTTGCTGACCGATGCAGAAATGTCTGAAATCCAAGCCTTCTTGGCCACGCTTGACCACCACTCAGAGCTGGATTGGGAAGACCTTGATGGTGCTGGAAGGTTGCAACGGAGTGGAGGCCTCCGGAGAGGGATGTTCCAGGAACGGATTGTGTGCATCAAAGTCCCGCGTTTGAGGGACATCCTCTCCGCCAATGAAGACATGGACTGCTACGTGGAGTGTTTGAACCCAGTTACGGGCTCGAGGACAAAGTTGCCCCATTTAGAGTTGGTGGCTCTTCCGGGATGTTCCGTCTTGGAGCATAAGTTGTACATTTCAGGCGGAAAACACCCTGACGCCACGTATTCCAACGCCCTCCACGAATACGACTCCCTGGCAGACCATTGGGTCCAGCTCCCATCCATGTCAACCCCTCGTTCCGTCCATATATTCCTAACTTGCAAACAAAAGCACTTTGCGTTGAGTGGATGGAATGACACCGGGCCCTTAGCCACTGCGGAGAGCTTCGACGTCATCCACCAAACGTGGGCCTCCATCGCCAGCTTGCCCATTGTGTTACGCTTCTCTGCCTCGGCCGCCTTCAAAGCCAAGCTGTATTTAATCGGCGGAGATGCCGATTCAGATGAAGTGCTTTACCAAGGCATCTTGGTCTACGACATCGCCTTGGACACCTGGACACAAGTGCCACTCGATTTCAGCCTCCACGGCGCCTCCGCCGTGACGATGGAGACCGGCATCTGTGTCATCGGGGGCTTCTTCTCCAAAAAGGTCACCCCACCATACCCAAACCGGCGCTTCAGCCAACTCCTGCCTTGTACCCCGAAATGCTTCTTCATGCACGAAGATGGGGTGATCAGCAAAGAGGTCACCATCCCGCCGCTGCCATTACCTCTGGCCTTTGCGGGTGCCACTTGCTTCCACGGCAGGGTCTACGTCATGGGAGGCGTCTGTACCTCCAGGACCCATGACGCCATTTACCATTGGCAGCCCGGAGAGGCGGCTTGGACCCAGTATCCAGAGGCACTCTCCCGCCAAGGCACCGTGGTGCGAAGAGTGCTCAAATGCGTGACCTTAAAGGTGGTGAGGCCCAACCTGGCGGCTCTTATTCAAGGCGCGCCCGTCAAACGGGTGGCTGTTGGGTTGAAGGCTCCTTCCAAAGGCAGACCAGAAGACAACTGTCCTGGCTTCCCAAGTCAAGCTTCCCCATGAGAGATACTGAAATTCCTCCACGCCCAAAAAAGGGAAGGTGTATTTTCATCCGCACTCCTCTTAGCCCTGGATCCATTAAAAGCATATGATGTCCCTCTGTCATGTTCTGCCTCCTTTTTGTGTTTCTGCATTCAACATTTTTGGTGCGTCTACACCAGGCATGGGCAAACTTTGGCCCTCCAGATGTTTGGACTTCAACTCCCACCATTCCTAACAGCCTCAGGCCATTTCCTTTCCCCCCTCAGCCATCTGTGGCCCATCCTCCCCCCACCCCCAACCGGACCAGGATGTAAAGTAGGTCATGGAGGGGGGATCTGTGGGCCAAGTTTGGTCCAGGTCCGTCATTTGTGGGTGTCGCAGTAGTCTGTGGGAGCTGAATCAGGTGAAGGTACTGCAAATCCCATCTGTGGTCCATCCTCCCCCCCCCCCACTACCCAACCGCACCAGGGTGTAAAGTAGGTCATGGAGGGGGGATCTGTGAGCCAAGTTTGGTTTAGATCCGTCATTTGTGGGTGTCGCAGTGGTCTGTGGGAGCTGAATCAGGTGAAGGTACTGCAAATCCCATCTGTGGTCCATCCTCCCCCCCCCCCACTACCCAACCACACCGGGAGGTAAAGTAGGTCATGGAGGGGGGATCTGTGGGCCAAGTTTGGTCCAGGTCCGTCATTTGTGGGTGTCACAGTGGTCTGTGGGAGCTGAATCAGGTGAAGGTACTGCAAATCCCATCTGTGGTCCATCCTCCCCCCACTACCCAACCGCACCAGGGCATAAAGTATGTCATGGAGGGGAGAATCTGTGGGTCAGATTTGGTCCACGTCCATCATTTGTGGATGTCGCAGTAGTCTCTGGGAGCTGAATCAGATGAAGGTACTACAAATCCCATCTGTGGTCCATCCTCCCCCCACTACCCAACCGCACCAGGGTGTAAAGTAGGTCATGGAGGGGGGATCTGTGAGCCAAGTTTGGTCCAGGTCTGTCATTTGTGGGGGTTGCAGTGGTCTCTGGAAGTGAGTGAAGGTACAAATTGCATCGCCCGGGGTCCATCCTCCATGGGGGGTCTGTGTGCCAAGTTTGGTCCAGGTCTGTCATTTGTGGTTGTCGCAGTAGTCTCTGGGAGCTGAATCAGGTGAAGGTACTGCAAATACTATCTGTGGTCCATCCTCCCCCCACTACCCAACCACACCAGGGTGTAAAGTAGGACATGGAGGGGGGCATCTGTGTGCCAAGTTTGGTCCACATCCATCATTTGTGGATGTCGCAGTGGTCTGTGGGAGCTGAATCAGGTGAAGGTACTGCAAATCCCATCTGTGGTCCATCCTCCCCCCACTACCCAACCACACCAGGATGTAAAGTAGGTCATGGAGGGGGGATCAGTGGGCCAAGTTTGGTCCAGGTCCGTCATTTGTGGGTGTCGCAGTGGTATGTGGGAGCTGAACCAGTTGAAGGTACTGCAAATCCCATCTGTGGTCCATCCAACCTTCCCCCCAACTGCACCAGGATGTAAGGTAGGTCATGGAGGGGGGATCCGTGGGCCAAGTTTGGTCCAGGTCCGTCATTTGTGGCTGTCGCAGTGGTCTGGGAGTTGAATCAGGTGAAGGTACTGCAAATCCCATCTGTGGTCCATCCTCCCCCCCTCAGCCAAATGCACCAGGATGTAAAGTAGGTCATGGAGGGGGGAATCTGTGGGCCAAGTTTGGTCCAGGTCTGTCATTGGTAGGTGTCGCAGTGGTCTCTGGAAGTGAGTGAAGGTACTTCAAATCCCATCCTCCACAAACCATAACAGGACATAAAGTGGGTCATGGGGGGGGGGGGGGTCCTGTGTGCCAAGTTTGGTCCAGATCCATCCTTCAAGGCGATCGTAAGGAAGTCCAAAACACCCGGAGGGCCAAAGTTTTCCCATGCCAGGTGTAGAACTTTCTCCGCTATTAATTTGTCAGTGTACACTGTTGAATTAAGGCAGTTTGGCCCCACTTTAATGGCCATGGCTGAATTCTACAGAATCCCGGGAGTTGTAGTTTGGGGAGGCCCCAACCGAAAATAATTTTGTAAAACTAGGGCACCCATTCTTCCATAGCAATGGGCCATGGGGCTTAGAGTGGTGTCAAACTGCATGCATTCCACAGTGTAGATGCCCCCTTTGTTGACATTCCTAGAAAAGTGTTCTATCTGATCTAACTCTCAATGGCTAAATCTTGGAAGGAGGAAGACTGCAAATCCCTTCGGAATAGGAAAGCTTGGAGCCAATCTGTCGCCAGAGCATAAAGCAGACTTGCTAAGAGCGAAGCCAGCCGCCTTTAATCATTCATGGCAATTAAATATTCATCTGACATGTGTGCAAAAGCGCATGAAATAAACATCTTAAGCTTCTCGGCGCAGGCGGCAACTCTCAGATCCTCAAGATGTGAATATTTTCAGGGGTGAGAATTCCCCCGACCGATTTGTAATTGGAAAAGTGAGTGAACTGCAATTCCCAGAATCGTGGGTCAATCCTCCCCAAAACTGGCCTGTATGCACAGCTGACCATGTTGGGTCAGTGTGCCAAGTGTGGTCCTGATCTGTCGTCGGCTGGGTTCAGTGCTCTCTGGATAAGGGTGAACTACAACTCCCAGATTCCTAGGGAAATCTTCCCAAAACACTTGCCAGTATTCACAGTTGGCCAAGTGTGGTCCTGATCTGTCGTTGGCTGGGTTCAGTGCTCTCTGGATAAGGGTGGACTACAACTCCCAAATTCCTAAGGCAATCTTCCCAAAACACTTGCCAGTATTCACAGTTGGCCATGTTGGCTCTGTGTGCCAAGTGTGGTCCAGATCTGTCGTCGGCTGGGTTCGGTGCTTTCTGGATAAGGGTGAACTACAACTCCCAGATTCCTAGGGCAATATTCCCAAAACACTTGCCAGTATGCACAGTTGGCCATGTTGGCTCTGTGTGCCAAGTGTGGTCCAGATCCATCGTTGGCTGGGTTCAGTGCTCTCTGGATAAGGGTGAACTACAACTCCCAGATTCCTGGGGCAATTTTCCCAAAACACTTGCCAGTATTCACAGCTGACCATGTTGGGTCTGTGTGCCAAGTCTGGACCTGATCCGTCGTTGGCTGGGTTCAGTGCTCTCTGGATAAGGGTGAACTACAACTCCCAGATTCCTGGGGCAATATTCCCAAAACACTTGCTAGTATTCACAGTTGGCCATGTTGGCTCTGTGTGCCAAGTGTGGTCCAGATCTGTCATCATTCGGTGCTCTCTGGATAAGGGTGAACTACAGCTCCCAGATTCCTAGGGCAATATTCCCAAAACACTTGCCAGTATTCACAGCTGACCATGTTGGGTCTGTGTGCCAAATCTGGTCCTGATCCATCGTTGGCTGGGCTCAGTGCTCTCTGGATAAGGGTGAACTACAACTCCCAGATTCCTGGGGCAATATTCCCAAAACACTTGCCAGTATTCACAGTTGGCCATGTTGGCTCTGTGTGCCAAGTGTGGTCCAGATCTGTCGTTGGTTGGGTTCAGTGCTCTCTGGATAAGGGTGAACTACAACTCCCTGATTCCTAGGGCAATATTCCCAAAACACTTGCCAGTATTCACAGCTGACCATGTTGGGTCTGTGTGCCAAATCTGGTCCTGATCCATCGTTGGCTGGGCTCAGTGCTCTCTGTATAAGGGTGAGCTACAACTCCCAGATTCCTAGGGCAATATTCCCAAAACAGCTGCCAGTATTCACAGTTGGCCATGTTGGCTCTGTGTGCCAAGTGTGGTCCAGATCTGTCGTCGGCTGAGTTCGGTGCTTTCTGGATAAGGGTGCACTACAACTCCCAAAATGAAGGGAATCGAGCACACCCTCATGAAGCCGGAAAAGCTGGAATGTTAAGTCGCCTTTGTGTCTGTCTATATATGTTGTATGCCTAAATGGCATTGAATGTTTGCCATGTATATGTGCATTGTAATCCTGCGAGGTGAGAAGGGAGGAATGTAAATACTGTAAATAAATAAATGGAGAGAGTAAGGAACCCTGGGATGTCCATTCTGGAGGAAAAACAGAACATCTTGGAGGAGGCCGTCTGTCACATACACATGTGTAGATAGATAGATAGATAGATAGATAGATAGATAGATAGATAGATAGATAGATAGATAAGATGGGTAGATAGGCAGATAGAAGATAGTTTTGCTTTTGTAAAACCTTTTTTCACCACTAGATGTCGCAAGAGACTCAGAAATAATATAAATGTTTAATGCCATCCATGCCAAAGAGTGTCCCTACCATTGAGCCAAGTGTTGTCAAAGTTCTTTAATGATATAGTGTGGAATGCAACCTAAGTCACAATGGAGCAAGGGATTCAAACAACAGGAAGAGAAATCCCTCAATATTAGGATGGCCAGAGCTGTATGATGGATGTAGAGTCCGACGTAGTTGCCATCTCAACAGATGCCTGGATGGGCATCTGTTGAGAAGGCTTTGAAGGTGTTTTCCTGCCTGGTAGAATGGGTTTGGATTGAATGGCATTCCTTCCAACTCTAGTGGCATATAGAGAACATGGCAGGGTGGACTAGATGATCTTTAGGGAACCCACTCTGGCAGAAGCTGGATGGTCATCTCTTGAAAGGGCTCGGATTATGTCTTCCCACCTAGCAGAAGGGAGTTGACCATTGGGTGTTTTTTCCAACTCTAGTGGCCTACAGAGAACATGGCAGGGTGGACTGGATGACCTTTAGGGAGGCTTTTGAAGCAGAGGCTGGGTGGCCATCTGTTGAGAGGGTGTGGATTGTGTCTTCCCACCCAGCAGAAGGAAGTTGACTATTGGGTGTTTTTTTTCCAACTCTAGTGGCCTACAGAGAACATGACGGAGTGGACTGGATGACCTTTAGGGAACTCACCTCTGCTTCAAAAGTTTTGGAAGCCGAGGCAGGATGGCCATCTGTTGGGAGGCCTTGGATTGTGTCTTCCCACCTAGCAGAAGGAAACTGACCACTGGGTGTTCCTTCCAACACTAGTGACCTATAGAAAACATGATGGAGTGGACTGGATGAACTTCAGAGGACCCGCCTCTGGAGACTTTTGAAGCAGAGGCTGGATGGCCATCTGCTGAGAGGGTTTGAATTGTGTCTTCCTGCCTAGCAGAAGCAATTTGGACTGGATGGCCTCTGGTTGTTCCTTCCAACTTTAGTGACCTATAGAAAACATGACGGCGTGGACTGATGACCTTTAGGAGACCTACTTCTGGAGGCTTTTGAAGCAGAGTCCGGATGGCCATCTGCTGAGAGGGTTTGGATTGTGTCTTCCTGCCTAACAGAAGGAAGTTGGAGTGGATGACCATTGGGTGTTCCTTCCAACTTTAATGACCTATAGAGAACATGACAGAGTGGACTGGATGACCTTTAGGGAACTCACCTCTGGAAGTTTTGGAAGCCGAGGCAGGATGGCCATCTGTTGGGAGGCCTTGGATTGTGTCTTCCTGCCTAGCAGAAGGAAAGTGACCAATGGGTGTTCCTTCCAACACTAGTGGCCTATAGAGATCAAGACAGGGTGGACTGGATGACCTTTAGAGAACTCACCTCTGGAGGCTTTTGAAGCCGAGGCTGGATGGCCATCTGTTGAGAGGGTTTGGATTGTGTCTTCCTGCCTAACAGAAGGAAATTGAAGTGGATGACCATTGGGTGTTCCTTCCAACTTTAGTGACCTATAGAGAACATGGCAGGATGGACTGGATGACTTTTAGAGGACCTGCCTCTAGAGGCTTTTGAAGCAGAGTCTGGATGGCCATCTGCTGAGAGGGTTTGAATTGTGTCTTCCTGCCTAGCAGAAGGGAGTTGGACTGGATGACCATTGGGTGTTCCTTCCAACTTTAGTGACCTATAGAGAACATGGCAGGGTGGACTGGATGACTTTTAGAGGACCTGCCTCTGGAGGCTTTTGAAGCACAGGCTGAATGGCCATCTATTGAGAGGGTTTGGATTGTGTCTTCCTGCCTAACAGAAGGAAGTTGGAGTGGATGACCATTGGGTGTTCCTTCCAACTTTAATGACCTATAGAGAACATGACGGAGTGGACTGGATGACCTTTAGGGGAGGCTTTTGAAGCAGAGGCTGGATGGCCATCTGTCGGGAGTGGTTCGATGGTGTGTTCCTGCCTGGAGGTCAGAATGGAAAGCCTTTCCATGCAGAAAGGGAACCTTGGGGAGCCCAACGAAGGGATGCAACTCTAAATATGATGCTTTTAAGGGTTGGAAGCCAGAGCTGGGTAGGTGGGGCTGAGGGGAAAAAGCAGTGGGTGGGTCTCCTCCTCAAAAAGGTGGGGTGCGCTTAGACTTTAGTGGGGTCCTTCACTTGGCTTCATAAGAGACCGAAGGAAGATGAAGAAGGGGCCCAAGGCAGAGTTGTCGCTGGGGTCCTCCTCGGAAAGGATGCAGGAAAGAGGTGGGTTGCCATGGCAACGGGAGGAAGGAATGGGCAGAAGGGGATGGAGAGCCAAGGTGTGAGGAGCGGAGGGAGGGAGGGGGGGAAGGAGGGAGGGGAGAGAGGGAGGAGGTGGGCGTGAAGCCGGCAGCAGTGGCTACAGGTGGATGGGGGACGAGGGGCTCGGGGCATGGCCGGAAGGATGCCCAACTGCAGCATCCTCTACGACACCTCCTTGCTCCTCCAGTTTTGCAATGGTGAGTGGGAGTGGGGGGCATTCGGGGCTTCATCCGCTGGACCCCAAGGGGGCTGCCTTGCCTGGGGGAGAACATCCACGCCCCATCCTTCATCCTCACACCAGCATCTCATCCATGGCAATATATATATATATATATATATATATATATATATATATATCATTCATATATATATATATATATACATATACACACACACACACACACACACACACATACATACATACATATACTCGCAAGGACTAGCAACCCCAATGACACTGCTGCAAAATTTAATTGCTAAAATACCAAGGTCAAAATATTATCCAGATTTAAGCTATTTGGCCAGAAATGGAAAAGAAGAGCACAGGATCATATATGTATGTGTGTGTATGTGTGCATACACACACACACACACACACACACCCCTACATATTATATATATATATATATATATATATATATATATATATACACAAATACATACACACTCACATATATAAAAACACATATATACATACATACACACACATATATATACATACACATATATAGATTGCATCCCAAATACATACACACCTTTATACACATACATATATATACACACACAATACACATATATGAACACACACACATACATACACATATTATATATACACACACATACATACACACACATATATAAACACATGCGCATGCACAAACATATATACATACATATACACACATACCCATATTATATACACACACACACATATATATAAACACACACATACATACCCACACATATGTTGATTGCATCTCAAATACATACACACATTTATACACATACATATATATACACACATATACACACATACAACATGCATACATAAACACATACACACATACATACATGTATTATACACACACACACACATATATATAAACACACACATATATTATACACATATATATACACACACATATACACACACAAAACAATTGCATCTCAAATACATACATTTATACATACACATACATATATATACACACATATGCAAACACACAAAATGCATATATAAACACATACACACATACATAAACATATTATATATATACACACATATATATAAACAAACACACATATATATTATACACATACACATTATTATTATTTAATAATATATATATACACACACATATACACACACATAACAATTGCATCTCAAATACATACACACATTTATACACATACATATATATATACACACATATACACACACAACATGCATATACGTATAAACACATACACACACATACACATATTATACGCACACACACACACACACACACATATATACATTTGTGATGGAAAAATCTGGGCAAAAACTCCATCTGCATTAGCATCCAAGATCAGACAGGATCTGTAGAGTATTTAGGCCTGTCTCTCCTTGGATACCAGGCTGCCTGACCTATTATACTTGCCTGGTGGTCCTTGGTGGACTCCCATCCAAGCTCTAACCAGGGCTGGCCCTGCTTAGCATCCAAGATGATATAGAATCTAGCACCTTTTCTCAGTGATGCAGTTATTGGATACTAGACTGCCTGCCCTATTATACTTGACTGATGTTCCTTGGCGGACTCCCACCCAAGTCCTAACCAGGGCAGACCCTGCTGAGCATCCACACAATATAGGGTCTACACATCTTTAAGGGTGTATAGACTCTTCTCACCATGATGCTATCTTTGGATACCAGGCTTTCTTTCCTTGGATACCAGGCTGTCTGTCCTATCACATTTGCCTGGTGTTCTTTTGCGAACTCCATCCAAGTCCTAATCAGGGCTAACCCAGCTTAGCATCTGAGATGATACAGAATCTAGCATCTTCAGAGTATTTAGACCATTTTCTCCATGATGAAGTCATTGGATATCAGACTGGCCAACCTATTATATTTTCCTGGTATTCCTTGGTGGACTCCCATCCAAGTCCTAACCAGGGCTGACCCTGCTTATCATCCAAGATAATATACTTTCAGGGAGTTAAGACCCTTTTCTCAGTGATTCAAGGCTTCCCAACCTATTATACCTGTCTAGTGGACTCCCATCCAAGTCCTAACCAGGAGTAGCCCTGCTTAGCGTCCACGATAATATAGGCAAAATATAGGTGATGCGGGTGATGCTATCTTTGGATACCATCTTATTATATTTGCCTGGTGTTCCTTGGTGGACTCCCACTCAAGACTTAACCAGGGCTGACCCTGCTTAGCATCAAAGATGGTATACACTTAATATAGGGTCTGCATACATGATGCTGTCTTTGGAAACCAGGCTGCCCAACCTATTATACTTGCCTGGTGTTCCTTGGCAGACTCCCATCCAACTCCTAACCAGGGCTGACCCTGCTTAGCATCCAAGAGGATGTAAAATGCAACACCTTCAAGGTGTTTTGAGACCCTTTTCCGTGTGATGCCAGTCCTTGGATGCCCGCCCGCCCATCCTCGTATGGACCTCCCAGGCCTTCCTCAGTGGCCAAGGTGTTCCTTGGCGGTCTCCCACCCAAGTCCTCACCAGGGCTGGCCCTGCTTAGCATCCGAGATAATATATGGTGTGTGGATCCTCCTTCTCTCCATAATGATGTCTTTGGGTACCAGGTTGCCCATCTTATTGTATTTGCCTGGTGTTCCTTCCTCAGTGTCCAAGGTGTTCCTTGGCGGACTCCCACCCAAGTCCTCACCAGGGCTCACCCTGCTTAGTATCCAAGAGGATGTGAAATGCAACACCTTCAAGGTGTTTTGAGACCCTTCTCTGTGTGATGCCAGTCCTTGGATACCTGCCCGCCCATCCTCATATGGACCTCCCAGGCCTTCCTCAGTGACCAAGGTGTTCCTTGGCGGACTCCCACCCAAGTCCTCACCAGGGCTGACCCTGCTTAGCATCCAAGATAATATATGGTGTGTGGATCCTCCTTCTCTCCATAATGATGTCTTTGGGTACCAGGTTGCCCATCTTATTGTATTTGCCTGGTGTTCCTTGGCGGACTCCCACCCAAGTCCTCACCAGGTCTGACCCTGCTTAGCATCCAAGATGATGTGAAATGCAACACTTTCAAGGTGTTTTGGGACCCTTCTCTGTGTGATGCCAGTCCATAATGCTGTCTTTGGATACCAGGTTGCCCATCTTATTATATTTGCCTGGTGTTCCTTGGCGGTCTCCCATCCAAGTCCTCACCAGGGCTGACCCTGCTTAGCATCCAAGAGGATGTAAAATACAACACCTTCAAGGTGTTTTGAGACCCTTCTCTGTGTGATGCCAGTCCATAATGCTGTCTTTGGATACCAGGTTTCCCTTCTTATTATATTTGTCTGGTGTTCCTTGGTGGACTCCCACCCAAGTCCTCACCAGGGCTGACCCTGCTTAGCATCCAAGAGGATGTAAAATGCAACACCTTCAAGGTGTTTTGAGACCCTTCTCTGTATGATGCCAGTCCTTGGATACCTGCCCGCCCATCCTCATATGGACCTCCCAGGCCTTCCTCAGTGACCAAGGTGTTCCTTGGCGGACTCCCACCCAAGTCCTCTCCAGGGCTGGCCCTGCTTAGCATCCAAGATAATATATGGTGTGTGGATCCTCCTTCTCTCCATAATGATGTCTTTGGGTACCAGGTTGCCCATCTTATTGTATTTGCCTGGTGTTCCTTGGCGGACTCCCACCCAAGTCCTCATCAGGTCTGACCCTGCTTAGCATCCAAGATGATGTGAAATGCAACACTTTCAAGGTGTTTTGGGACCCTTCTCTGTGTGATGCCAGTCCATAATGCTGTCTTTGGATACCAGGTTGCCCATCTTATTGTATTTGCCTGGTGTTCCTTGGCAGACTCCCACCCAAGTTCTCACCAGGGCTGGCCCTGCTTAGCACCCAAGATAATATAGGGTGTGTGGATCCTCCTTCTCCCCATAATGCTGTCTTTGGATACCAGGCTGACCATCTTATTGTATTTGCCTGGTGTTCCTTGGCGGACTCCCACCCAAGTCCTCACCAGGGCTGACCCTGTTTAGCATCCAAGAGGATATAAAATGCAACACCTCCAAGGTGTTTTGAGACCCTTCTCTGTGTGATGCCGGTCCTTGGATACCTGCCCGCCCATCCTCATATGGACCTCCCAGGCCTTCCTCAGTGACCAAGGTGTTCCTTGGCGGACTCCCACCCAAGTCCTCACCAGGGCTCACCCTGCTTAGTATCCAAGAGGATGTGAAATGCAACACCTCCAAGGTGTTTTGAGACCCTTCTCTGTGTGATGCCAGTCCTTGGATACCTGCCCGCCCATCCTCATATGGACCTCCCAGGCCTTCCTCAGTGTCCAAGGTGTTCCTTGGCGGACTCCCACCCAAGTCCTCACCAGGGCTGACCCTGCTTAGCATCCAAGATAATATATGGTGTGTGGATCCTCTTTCTCTCCATAATGATGTCTTTGGGTACCAGGTTGCCCATCTTATTGTATTTGCCTGGTGTTCCTTGGCGGACTCCCACCCAAGTCCTCACCAGGTCTGACCCTGCTTAGCATCCAAGATGATGTAAAATACAACACCTTCAAGGTGTTTGGAGACCCTTCTCTGTGAGATGCCAGTCCATAATGCTGTCTTTGGATACCAGGTTTCCCTTCTTATTATATTTGCCTGGTGTTCCTTGGTGGACTCCCACCCAAGTCCTCACCAGGGCTGGCCCTGCTTAGCATCCAAGATAATATAGGGTGTGTGGATCCTCCTTCTCACCATAACGCTGTCTTTGGATACCAGGCTGACCATCTTATTGTATTTGCCTGGTGTTCCTTGGCGGACTCCCACCCAAGTCCTCACCAGGGCTCACCCTGCTTAGTATCCAAGAGGATGTGAAATGCAACACCTTCAAGGTGTTTTGAGACCCTTCTCTGTGTGATGCCAGTCCTTGGATACCTGCCCGCCCATCCTCATATGGACCTCCCAGGCCTTCCTCAGTGACCAAGGTGTTCCTTGGCGGACTCCCACCCAAGTCCTCACCAGGGCTGACCCTGCTTAGCATCCAAGATAATATATGGTGTGTGGATCCTCCTTCTCTCCATAATGATGTCTTTGGGTACCAGGTTGCCCATCTTATTGTATTTGCCTGGTGTTCCTTGGCGGACTCCCACCCAAGTCCTCACCAGGTCTGACCCTGCTTAGCATCCAAGATGATGTGAAATGCAACACTTTCAAGGTGTTTTGGGACCCTTCTCTGTGTGATGCCAGTCCATAATGCTGTCTTTGGATACCAGGTTGCCCATCTTATTATATTTGCCTGGTGTTCCTTGGCGGTCTCCCATCCAAGTCCTCACCAGGGCTGACCCTGCTTAGCATCCAAGAGGATGTAAAATACAACACCTTCAAGGTGTTTTGAGACCCTTCTCTGTGTGATGCCAGTCCATAATGCTGTCTTTTGATACCAGGTTTCCCTTCTTATTATATTTGTCTGGTGTTCCTTGGTGGACTCCCACCCAAGTCCTCACCAGGGCTGACCCTGCTTAGCATCCAAGAGGATGTAAAATGCAACACCTTCAAGGTGTTTTGAGACCCTTCTCTGTATGATGCCAGTCCTTGGATACCTGCCCGCCCATCCTCATATGGACCTCCCAGGCCTTCCTCAGTGACCAAGGTGTTCCTTGGCGGACTCCCACCCAAGTCCTCACCAGGGCTGACCCTGCTTAGCATCCAAGATAATATATGGTGTGTGGATCCTCCTTCTCTCCATAATGATGTCTTTGGGTACCAGGTTGCCCATCTTATTGCATTTGCCTGGTGTTCCTTGGCGGACTCCCACCCAAGTCCTCACCAGGTCTGACCCTGCTTAGCATCCAAGATGATGTGAAATGCAACACTTTCAAGGTGTTTTGAGACCCTTCTCTGTGTGATGCCAGTCCATAATGCTGTCTTTGGATACCAGGTTGCCCATCTTATTATATTTGCCTGGTGTTCCTTGGTGGACTCCCACCCAAGTCCTCACCAGGGCTGACCCTGCTTAGCATCCAAGAGGATGTAAAATGCAACACCTTCAAGGTGTTTTGAGACCCTTCTCTGTGTGATGCTGGTCCTTGGATGCCCGCCCGCCCATCCTCGTATGGACCTCCCAGGCCTTCCTCGGTGGCCAAGGTCAATGCTTTGGCCCTCGTCATCCAGAGGAGCGGCCTGTGGGTGTCCGAGCCCACCCCTCCGCCCTCTCCCTCGCCCACTCTCCCTCTCTCCAAGCTGGTACTCTGCCTGGATGCAGCGCCCGCTGCCTGTGATTGGACCAGAGGCTCAGGGATGCTGCAAAAAGGGAGGAGGCTGAGAGGAAGGCGAAGGAGGGGAAGAAGGAATACATACGGTGGCTGCATCCCAGAGCATCCTCCAGAAGAACCATCGGCATCAACATCGGCATCACCAGGGCAGGGCAAGGAGCAGAAGCCGTGCTTCCTTGGCACAAGGGCGGGCAAGCGCCGTGGAGGGCACCTGGCCCAGGGCAGAGGCCAGCATGACAGGTGTGTGGGTTTGTTTTGCTTTGCACGCCGAAGGAAGCTGGGCATCTAAGGGCATACCTGCAGGCGCATGTAGAAGCGCATGCCAAGGTGTGGGTGAGGATGGAGATGATGCAAAGCTGGAGATGTGCACAGAACCATTTTAGGGCCATTTTGCAAGACATGCCAGAAACAAGCGCTTGGCACAGATGGAAGAGATACCAGAACCAAACCATGGAAAATGGTTAGATGGGCCTCTGTCGGGAGGGCTTTGGCTGTGTCTTCCTGCATCACAGGAGGGTGGACTGGATGGCCTTTGGGGGTTATTTCAAAGGAGATGCCAGAACCATGTCACCATCATCATCATCACCATTATCATCACCATCATCATCATCATCATCATCATCATCATCATCATCATCATCACCATCATCACCATCATCATCATCATCATCATCATCATCATCATCATTTTTAGGCCCTGAGAGAGATGAAAGGGATACCTGAACCAAATCCCTGGGAAATGGTTAGATGGGCCTCTGTTGGGAGGGCTTTGGCTGTGTTTTCCTGCTTGGCAGGAGGGTGGACTAGATGGCCTTTGGGAGTTATTTCAATGGAGATGCCAGAACCATGTCATTATTATTATTATTATTATTATTATTATTATTATTATTAGTTCCTGAGAGAGATGAAAGATACCGGAACCAAACCCTTGGTTAGATGGGCCTCTGTCGGGAAGGTTTTGGCTGTGTCTTCCTGCATGGCAGGAGAGTGGACTGGATGGACTTTGGGAATTATTTCAAAGGAGATGCCAGAATCATGTCATTATTATTATTATTATTATTATTATTATTATTATTAGTCCCTGAGAGAGATGAAAGATACCGGAACCAAACCCTTGGTTAGATGGGCCTCTGTCGGGAGGGCTTTGGCAGTGTCTTCCTGCATGCCTGGAGGGTGGGCCGGATGGCCTTTGGGGGTTATTTCAAAGGAGATTCTAGAACCATGTCATTATTATCATCATCATCATCATCATCAGTCCCTGAGACAGATGAAAGAGATACCAGAACCAAATCCCTGGGAAATGGTTAGATGGGCCTCTGTTGGGAAGGCTTTGGCTGTGTCTCCCTGCATGGCAGGAGGGTGTACTGGATGCCCTTTGGGGGTTATTTCAAAGGAGATGCCAGAACCATGTCATTATTATTATTATTATTATTATTATTATTATTATTATTATTCATCCCTGAGACAGATGAAAGCGATACCAGAACCAAACCCTGGGAAATGGTTAGATGGGCCTCTGTTGGGAGGGCTTTGGCTGTGTCTCCCTGCATGGCAGGAGGGTGGACTGGATGGCCTTTGGGGGTTATTTCAAAGGAGATGCCAGAACTATGTCATCATCATCATCATCATCATCATCATCATCATCATCATTATTATTATTCGTCCCTGAGACAGATGAAAGAGATATCAGAACCAAATCCCTGGGAAATGGTTAGATGGGCCTCTGTTGGGAGGGCTTTGGCTGTGTCTCCCTGCATGGCAGGAGGGTGGACTGGATGGCCTTTGGGGGTTATTTCAAAGGAGATGCCAGAACTATGTCATCATCATCATCATCATCATCATCATCATCATCATCATTATTATTATTCGTCCCTGAGACAGATGAAAGAGATATCAGAACCAAATCCCTGGGAAATGGTTAGATGGGCCTCTGTTGGGAGGGCTTTGGCTGTGTCTCCCTGCGTGGCAGGAGGGTGGACTAGATGGCATTTGGGGTTATTTGAAAGGAGATGCCATAACTATGTCATCATCATCATCGTCATCACCATCATCAGTCCCTGAGACAGATTGATGAGATATCAGAACCAAATCCCTGGGAAATGGTTAGATGGGCCTCTGTTGGGAGGGCTTTGGCTGTGTCTTCCTACATGGTAGGAGGCTGGACTGGATGGTCTTTGGAGACTCTTCTATGATTCGATGGGGAGAAGATGGCAATGTTTACAACCGTTTCAGGGCTCTTTCAAAGGAAATGCCAGAACCATGCCATTGTTGTTGTTGTTAACCCTTGGCACAGATGAAAGAAATATCAAAACCAAAACCTTGGTGTGGGTTGGATGAGCCTCTGTTGGGAGACTTTTGACTGTGTCTTCCTGCACTGGTTTGGAATGGTTCACCGTTAAGTCCTCTTCTAACACTATGATTCAATGGGGAGAAGCTGGCATTGTTTACAAACATTTCAGGACTGTTTCAAAGGAGCTTCCAGAACCATGCCATTATTGTTGTTGTTGGATGGACCTCTGTCAGGAGGGCTTTGAATGTGGCAATATCTGCAACCGTTTCAGGGATATTTCAAAGGATATGCCAGAACCATGCCATTGTTGTTGTTGTTGTTGTTGTTGTTACCCCTGGGCACAGATGGAAGAGATATCAGAACCAAAACCTTTGTGAGGGTGGGATGGGCCTCTGTTGGGAGGGCTTTGACTATGTCTTCCTGCATTAGTATGGAATTGATTGCCTTTGGGGTTCCTTTCCAACTCTAGGACTCAATGGGGAGAAGCTGGCAACACTTAGATTCATTTTGGGACCATTTTCAAAAGAACCAAAACCTTAGTGAGGGTTGGTTGGGTCTCTGTTCAGAGAGCTCTGATTGTGTCTTCCTGCATTGATTGGTTTGGAATGGATCACCTTTGGAGTCTCTCCCAACTCTAGGATTCTATGGGGAGAAGCTGGCAACACTTAGATTCATTTTGGGACCATTTTCAAAAGAACCAAAACCTTAGTGAGGGTTGGTTGGGTCTCTGTTCAGAAGGCTCTGATTGTGTCTTCCTGCATTGATTTGGAATGGATCACCTTTGGAGTCTCTTCCAACTCTAGGATTCTATGGGGAGAAGCTGGCAACATTTGGATTCATTTTGGGACCATTTTCAAAGGAACCAAAACCTTTGTGAGAGTTGGTTGGGTCTCTGTTCAGAGGGCTCTGATTGTGTCTTCCTGCATTGGTTTGGAATGGATCACCTTTGGAGTCTCTCCCAACTAGGATTCTATGGGGAGAAGCTGGCAATGCTCAGAGTCATTTTGGGAGATGAAAATGCCAGAACTAACCCCTTTGGCAAGAGTTGGATGGCCATCTGTCGGGAGTGCTTTGATTGTGTGTCCCTGCAGAGCAGGAGGTTTTGAATGGATGGCCTTTGGGGTCTCTTCCAACTAGGGTTATCATGGCAAAAGAGACGCCAGAAGCAAAACCTTGGCAAAGGTTGGATGGACATCTTTCGGGAGGGCTTTGATGGTGTGTACCTGCATGGCAAGAGGTTGGACTGGATGGCCCTTGGGGGCCTCTTCCAACTCTGTGAGCTTATGATTCGAAGGGTGAAAACCGACGCCAGAACCAAACTCCTGGCAAGGGAGGAAAAGATGTCTGCCTTTCTATCCCTGATTAGAATGTGTTTTCAAGTCAGCTTCCAATGACTCCCTGCCTTTCCGATGGTTTCCTTTGGCAAGCGATATATTTAGGAGGTGTTTTTGCCAGTTCCTTCCTCTGAAATAGAGCTGGCAGCACATTGAATTCCTCGGCGGCCCTTCTGGGCTTGGGGAGGGGTCTTCTTTTTGGACCGGCCCATGCCTAGCAGATGCAACAATGCAACTAATACCCTGTTCTGCATGCAAATAAACGATTTTCCATCCTTTCTCCCCCAGATGACAACTTGTCTGGCGTCAGCGGGATGGAGGTGGACGACCGCATCTCCTACCTGGAGCAGCGCCTGCAACTGCAAGAGGATGAGATCCAGGTCTTGAAGGCCGCCTTGGCCGACGTCCTCCGCCGCCTCAGCACCTGCGAGGAGAACGGGCTCAGCTTGCAAAAGAAGGGACCCAACAAAGGTACCCGGATTTGAGGATGTTTTAAGGGTGCCAAGTATAGTCCCGTGTCGGTAGCTTTCATAGGTCCCATCGCCAAGCGAGAGACCATTTCCATAGACTCATAGAGTTGGAAGAGACCCACAAAGGCCATCTAGTCCAACTTCTTTCTGCAAGGCAGGAGGCATTGAAATGGCAGGGAGAAGGTTTGAGGAAAAGAGACGAAAGAGAGTTCCTGAGGTCTGTAAAAGCACGGTTTATTCTCGGTTGGTGGAATCATAGAATCAAAGAGTTGGAAGAGACCTCATGGGCCATCCAGTCCAACCCCCTGCCAAGAAGCAGGAATATTGCATTCAAATCACCCCTGACAAATGGCCATCCAGCCTCTGCTTAAAAGCTTCCAAAGAAGGAGCCTCCACCACACTCCGGGGCAGAGAGTTCAACTGCTGAACGGCTCTCACAGTCAGGAAGTTCTTCCTCATGTTCAGATGGAATCTCCTCTCTTGTAGTTTGAAGCCATTGTTCCGCGTACTAGTCTCCAAGGAAGCAGAAAACAAGCTTGCTCCCTCCTCCCTGTGGCTTCCTCTCACATATTTATACATGGCTATCATATCTCCTCTCACCCTTCTCTTCTTCAGGCAAAACATGCCCAGTTCCTTAAGCCGCTCCTCATAGGGCTTGTTCTCCAGACCCTTGATCATTTTAGTCGCCCTCCTCTGGACACATTCCAGCTTGTCAATCTCTCTTGAATTGTGGTGCCCAGAATTGGACACAATATTCCAGGTGTGGTCTAACCAAAGCAGAATAGAGGGGTAGCATTACTTCCTTAGATCTAGACACTAGGCTCCTATTGATGAAGGCCAAAATCCCATTGGCTTTTTTTGCCGCCACATCACATTGTTGGCTCATGTTTAACTTGTTGTCCACGAGGACTCCAAGATCCTTTTCACATGTACTGCTCTCGAGCCAGGCGTCACCCATTCTGTATCTTTAAAACGAAGAGGGGCCGACCAAGGGCAAGATGGATGGATGGCATCCTTGAAGTGACTGGACTGACCTTGAAGGAGCTGGGGGTGGTGACGACCGACAGGGAGCTCTGGCGTGGGCTGGTCCATGAGGTCACGAAGAGTTGGAAACGACTGAACGAATGAACAACAAAATTCTCGGTTGGCGCAACCGGATATGGACCCTGCTAGTAGTCCAGAAAACAGGGTGCTGATCAAAAGAATTGCCTTGGTTTATATACCCTTTAAAATAATATGCATGCATCATACAAGCATCACAATGAGATTTACAAAATTCCACTTTTACATTGACTTCAATAGCATATTTTAACTTCAACACCTCCAATCTCCCATTAAGCATCTTTATCTAAAGAGCAGCACATTAGTGGACCATAGTGCCAGAGTGTCTGCTAGGCTACTGATAGCAAGAGCTTCTATCCATCTTGAGATGAGTCCTTTTCTGAAGAAGCCTCTTGATAGCCAGGTTCATTAATCTTATGATAAGCCCTGCTTGGTACCAAATGGAGGAGTTTCCTGATATCTGCCAGGTACATTCCTTTCCTTGACCCTGGCCTCTTTCTGGCCTCTTTGTGGCATCTTAATTTGCCGCTTTTAAGAAGAGAATATTTTCCCAAGTGAAGTGAAGTTCATGCATACATACATCATATATATTTTATTTTCTAATTCCTATTTCTAATATGGATACATCCAATATATATTTTCCAATATGTGTATCATGTATTTTCATCGTGCCTTCATCAGCATCACCAAAGTCCTCTCAACAGATGGCCATCCAGCTTCTGCTTTGAAACCTCCAGAAAAGGAGACGCCATCAGACTCCACTATGTTCTTATAGTTGGAAAGGACCTCCAAAGGCCATCTAGTCCAACCCCTTTCTGCCAGGCAGGAAGACACTATCAAAGCCCTCTCGACAGATGGCCATCCAGCCTCTGCTTTGAAACCTCCAGAAAAGGAGATGGCATCAGACTCTAAGGCAGGCATGGGCAAACTTCGGTAGGCTGTTAGGAATTGTGGGAGTTGAAGTCCAAAACACCTGGAGGGCTGAAGTTTGCCCATGCTTACTCAGGCATTCTATATTGCATTCAAGTTGGAAAGGGCCTCCAGAGGCCATCTAGTTCAACCACTTTCTATCAAGCAGTAAGACACTATCAAAGCTCTCTCGACAGATGGCCATCCAGCCTCTGCTTGGAAGCCTCCAGGGAAGGAGGCTCCATCAGACTCCAAGGCATTCCATATTTCATTCAAGTTGGATAGGACCTCCAAAAACCATCTAGTCCAACCCCTTTCTAACAGGCAGGAAGACACCATTGAAGCTTTCCAAAGGCCATCTAGTCCAACCCCTTTATGCCAGACAGTAAGAGACCATCAAAGCCCTCCTGACAGATGGCCATTCCAGGTTCTGCTTCGAAACCTCCAAGAAAGGAGACTCCATCAGACTCCACTATGTTCTTAAAGTTGGAAAGGACCTCCACAGGCCACCTAGTCCAACCCCTTTCTGCCAGGTAGGAAGACTCTATTAAAGCCCTCTCGACAGATGGCCATCCAACCTCTGCTTGGAAGCCTCCAGGGAAGGAGGCTCCATCAGACTCTAAGGCATTCCATACTCTATTCAAGTTGGAAAGGACCTCCAAAAACCATCTAGCCCAACCCGTTTCTAGCAGGCAGGAAGTCACAGTCAAAGCCTTCCAAAGGCCATCTAGTCCAACCTTTTTCTGCCATACATAAGAGACCATCAAAGCCCTCCTGACAGATGGCCATCCAGGTTCTGCTTCCAAGGAGGAAGATTCCATCAGACTCCATGAGTTAGAAAGGACCTCCAAAGGCCTTCTAGTCCAACCCCTTTCTGCTAGGCAGTAAGACACTATTAAAGCGTTCCCGGCAGATGGCTATCCAGCCTCCAGGCCATCCGAGTACTGCTTTGAAACCTCCAGAGAAAGAGACTCCATGGCATTCTATATTCCATTCAAGTTGGAAGGGATCTCCAAAGGGCATCTAGTCCAACCCCTTTCTGCCAGGCAGGAAGATGCCATTGGATCCCTCCTGAACGATGGCCATCCAGCTTCTGCTTCAAAACCTCCAGAGGAGGAGACTCCATCAGACTCTCAGGCATTCCTTATTCCATTAAGGTCGGAAAGGACCTCCAAAAACCATCTAGTCCAACCCCTTTTTTTAATCACGCAGGAAGACGCCATCCAAACCTTCCTGGCAGATGGCCATCCAGCCTTTGCTTCAAAACCTCCAGAGAAAGAGACTCCATCAAACTCTAAGCCATTCTATATTGCATTCAAGTTGGAAAGGACCTCCAAAGGCCATCTAGTCCAACTCCTTTCAGCCAGGCAGTAAATATCTACCCAGTTTGTAGATACTTTTCTTGCATGCAACAAAAGTTTTGGAACAGTCTTCCAGGGCAGTCCCAGGTCAGATTTGTAAAAGTAGTCTAGCCATGTATTATCAATGGTTGGATTACTATAGCTGAATGCCTTGTTGTTGTATTATTATTATTTCTCTTGCAGTTTACCAGCTCCTGAGAGGCCTGCCATCCCGGCCAAGCCTGAGCAATGGGATCATTCCACAAAGGAGGGGCTACTCAACGTCTCCATCCTCTCCCAAGAGAGAATTGCTGTCTGGAAAAAGGTGATGTGTGTTTTCGCAAAAAGTAACTTCCCCAAGGGCTTTTCCCCATTACGTCGTTATAGCGTAACAATTGCATTTTAAACTCCCATGGCTGAACTTTATGGGACCCTGGGACTTGTGGTTTGGGGGGGGGGGACGACGACTCTAATGCCTCCCCAAACTACACATCCCAGAACTCCAGAGCTGGTTAAACTGGGATCACAGCACTTGCTTTGTGTGGTTCGAATGGACCCCAGATATCATCCACTTTCCTTGCGTATGTTTTATGAAAACACCATCAGAACTGCCTTTTAATTTGACTTGACGATCGACAGGTCAGCAGAAAGCGGTTCATTTGGCCGCTGCAGTTGAATGATGCACAATGGATCAAACCATGGGGAAAAGCTGAGAGAGTGTGACTCACTCCAAGTCTGACCAGTGGGTTTTCTTGGCTGAGGAGGAATCAGAGTCATAGCTCAATGTTCAAACCGTGCTGTCTCTCCAAAAAAAATTATAGAATCGCCCACTAACAATAGCAAGATTTGGGTTGCTATGAGTTTTTAGAGATGGGTGGCCATGTTTCAGCAGCATTCTTTCCTGACATTTCACCTGCATCTGTGGCTAATGGCATCTTCAGAGGTTCCGTTAGAAGTGAAGCAAGTAGAGTGTATATATATGTATATGTATGTATGTGTGCGTGTGTGTGCTTGAATAGCATTGAGTAGCCATGAAGCTGCAAAGTCAATCAATGAGGGTATCTGCATAGGGGTAGCAAGCGATGTGTGTGTGTATCTGAATTAATGTTCAGGGTAGGAGAAAAAATCCTTGCCTGTCTGTCTAAAGCAAGTTTGAATGTTGTAATTAGCAAGCTTGATTAGTATTGAGTAGCGATGAAGCTGCAAAGTCAATCAACGAGGGTATCTGCAGAGGGGTAGCAAGTGGAGTGTGTGTGTGTATATTTGTGTGTGTATATATTTATCTGGAATAATGTCCAGGGTGGGATTAAAAACCCTTGCCTACTGTCTAAAGCAAGTGTGAATGTTGCAATTAGCAAGCTTGAATAGCATTGAGTAGCCACGAAGCTGCAAAGTCAATCAATGAAGGTATCTGCATAAGGGTAGCAAGTGGGGTATGTCTGCGTGTGTGTGTATGGAATAATGTCCAGGATGGGAGAAAAAACCCTTGCCTGTCTGTCTAAAGCAAGTTTGAATGTTGCAATTAGCAAGCTTGAATAGCATTGAGTCGCCATGAAGCTGTAAAGTCAATCAGTGAGGGTATCTACATAGGGGTAACAAGCGATGTGTGCATGTCTGCAATAATGTTCAGGGTAGGAGAAAAAACCCTTGTCTGTCTGTCTAAAGCAAGTTTGAATGTTGCAATTAGCAAGCTTGAATAGCATTGAGTAGCCACGAAGCTGCAAAGTCAATCAGTGAGGGTATCTGTATAGGGGTAGCAAGTGGAGTGTGTGTGTGTATGTATGTGTGTGTGGAATATATATATATATATATATATATATATATATATATATCCGCATACATATATATTTATTCCATATATATATATGTGTGTGTGTGTGTGTGTATAATATTCCATATATATATATATATATATATATATATATATATATATATATATGTGGAACAATGTCCAGGGTGGCAGAAAAAACCCTTGTCTGTCTGTCTAGTGTGAATGTTGCAATTAGCAAGTTTGAATAGCATTGAGTAGCCATGAAGCTGCAAAGTCAATCAGTGAGGGTATCGGCATAGAGGTAGCCTTGCTGTTGTTGCTCGAGGACATCCTCTGTTTGTGATGTATTAACTGGCACTTGATGGTTTGCTGTCTGGAGTTCTCCTGTTTCTGAGCGGTATTCTTTATTTACTATCGTTATTATGGTGTTTTTAAATACTGGGAACCAGAATTTGTTTATTTTCATGCTTTCCAGTATTAAATAAATAAAGACCACCACTGAGAAACAGGGTGCAGGTGAAACGTCAGGAGAGAATGCTGCTGGAACATGGCCATACAGCCCGAAAAACTCACAGTAACTCACACGACAACACAATAGCAAGATATGTTCAAAGAGGGTTCTGTGGGTTGCTGTGAGTTTTCCGGGCGGTTCAAGATCTGTTCCAAGTGGGATCTGTTTGCCACAGGCAGTTCCCAACTTACATACGACTCCTAGTTAAGACAACAGGAAGTAAACTCCTGAAAGAGTTATTATAATGAGGAAAAAGGGTCTCCACTGAGGCTTTTTTCCCAATCCTTGTTGAGCTCCCACTGTTAGGCTCAGCTTCTACCAACCTAGCGGTTTGAAAACATGCAAATGTGAGTAGATCAATAGGTACCGCTTTGGCGGGAAGGTAACGGCGTTCCATGCAGACATGCTGGCCACATGACTTTGGAGGTGTCTATGGACAAAACCGGTTCTTCAGCTATCGATACCTAAAGGGATATATATATAGTTTTAAGACTGGGTTGGGAAGCTCATTCTTTCATGGGACGGACACTATCCTGCGTGGTTCACTCTGCTCTAAAGCCTTGGCATGACATTTTTTGACCAACAACCACTTTCTCCCCCACTTCCCCACTTTCCATGCTGAGCTCTCTCTTGCTTCTTGTCTGCTATGCAAGCCTGGCTTGGGTTGGAGACCAAAGGTGCCACGAATGAAAAGGCTGTTTGGCACGAAACCTGGGAAAAGGGGGAACTGGGTGAAAGAGGAAGCAGAAACCGAATTCTCCAAGACAAGGGAGATCCAAAAAGCTCTCCAATGCGTCTTGCGATTACGTACAATTATATGTTGCCATCTCCTCTTGCCACGTAATAACAATAACAATAGCCATAGCCACAGCCACAGCCTTAACAATAACAATAACAACAATATTAATAACAACACCAATAGCCACAGCCATAGCCTTAACAATAACAATAACATAGCCATAGCCACAGCCACAGCCACAGCCATAACCTTAACAATAACAATAACTACAGTCATGGCCATAACCATAGCCATAGCCTTAACAATAACAATAACAATAGCCATAACAATAGCCATAACCATAGCTTAACAATAACAATAACAATAGCTATAGCCATAGCCACAGACACAGACACTGCCTTAACAATAACAATAGCCATAGCCATAGCCATAGCTTTAACAACAATAACAATAACAATAGCCACAGCCACAGCCTTAACAATAACAATAGCCATAGCTATAGCCACAGCCATAGCCTTAACAATAACTATAACAACAATAACAATACCCATAGCCACAGCCATAGCCTTAACAATAACAATAACAATAACCACAGTCATAGCCATAACCATAGCCATAGCCTTAACAATAACAATAACAATAGCCACAGCCATAGCATTAACAATAACAATAACCATAGCCATAACAATAACAATAGCCATAACCATAGCCTTAACAATAACAATAACCATAGCCACAGACACAGCCTTAACAATAACAATAGCCATAGCCATAGCCATATCCATAGCCCTAGCTTTAACAATAACAATAACAATAACAATAACCATAACCATAGCCATAGCCATAGCCATAACCATAGCCATAGCCATAGCCATAGCCTTAACAATAACAATAACCATAGCCACAGACACAGACTTAACAATAACAATAGCCATAGCCATAGCCATATCCATAGCCCTAGCTTTAACAATAACAATAGCCATAGCCATAGCCTTAACAATAATAATATCAGTAGCCACAGCCACAGCCATAGCCTGAACAATAACAATAGCCACAGCCATAGCCTTAACAATAACAATAACCACAGTCATAGCCATATCCATAGCCATAGCCTTAACAATAACAATAGCCATAGCCACAGCCATAGCCTTAACAATAACAACAACTAGATGGTCCTTGGGGGCCTCTTCCAAGTAAATGAGCCTATATTCTAAGGGTGAAAAAAACGATGCCAGAACCAAAACCTTGGCAAGGGTTGAATGGCCACCTGTCGGGAGTGCTTTAATTGTGAGGTTTGGAATTGATCGCCCTTTGGGGTCTCTCCCAACTCTAGGATTCCACGGGGAGAAGCTTTGAAGGCGTTTTCTGGACTGGAGCACCTCAGGTCTTGCAAAGCTCTTCCCCCCTTTGAAACCAATGCTTTGCTTTCCATCCGACAACCTCATTCCTGGCTTGCGCACCCGGTTGGTTGCTTCTCCCGGCACATGCTTGCTGACCCATCTCCACTTCTTTTCCCGGCTGGATCCACTTCTTCTTCCTTCCTCCTTCCTCCCTTTCCTGGCTTGTTTCCACAGCAACCCAAATTTTCTGGTTCCACATCTTTGCCTTCTTCTCCCCCCTTCTGCCCCTTCTTGGCCCCTTCTTGGCTCCCTTGCTGAGGCTCTCTCCTTCACAGCGGGCGAAGTAGCTGCCCCTCGCCAGAAGGGCCCCCAGCCCCGATCCAGCGCCCCTCCTGCAAGGACCAGAGGAGCCGGACCACATCCTCCAGCAGCTCCTGCAGCGTCAAGCGCGAAGGGTACGTGCCCCAGCCGGATTCGAACCCGGGTCTCTCTCTCTCTCAGGCTTACCTTCATCCCTCAGCACCACCCTAATACTCTTAGGACACTTCCTCCAAGGCTGAGAGTATGTGACTTGCCCACGGTCTCCGAATTGGTTTCCACAGCTGAGCAGAACTCGAACTCTGGCCTCCCCGAGGCCTAGTGTAGCACTCCGAACCCATCACTGGCTCTTTAACAAGCTGATCTGTGTCGCCTATTAATAGAATAACTTTTGTTGTCATTGTACATCGCACATCGAAATGCCATCCCCAATCACATTATATGATATGTGGAATTACACAAACAAAACACACATCCTTCCACATTCTCATCACTATCGCACAGCCCCTCGTGCCAATGCATTGGTGAATGGATGGATAAAGGATCAGATAGATGGGTTGGTGGATCAATAGATAGATGGTAGAGAAAGAGACAGGTGAATAGATAAAGAAAGAGAGAAACGTATTGGTGAATGAATGGATAGAGAGAGAGAGAGAGGTGAAGGGATAGAGAGAGAAACGTATTGGTGGATAGATAGATAGATAGATAGATAGATAGATAGATAGATAGATAGATAGATAGATAGATGCACAGGTGAAGAGATAGAGGAGAGAGATGGATGATCAATGGGTTGGTGGATCAATAGATAGATGGTAGAGAAAGAGATGAGTGAATAGATAAAGAGGGAAACGTATTGGTGAATGAATGGATAGAGAGAGAGGTGAAGGGATAGAGAGAGAAACGTATTGGTGAATAGATAGATAGATAGATAGATAGATAGATAGATAGATAGATGCACAGGTGAAGAGATAGAGAAGAGAGATGGATGATGTATGGGTTGGTGGATCAATAGATCGATGGTAGAGAAAGAGACAGGTGAATAGGTAGAGAAAGAGAGAAACGTATTGGTGAATGAAAGGATAGAGAGAGAGGTGAAGGGATAGAGAGAGAAACGTATTGGTGAATAGATAGATGGATGGATGGATAGATAGATAGATAGATAGATAGATAGATAGATAGATAGATAGATAGATTGATTGATTGATAGATTGATAGAGACACTGGTGAAGAGATAGAAAAGAGAGATGGATGAATGAACTGGTAGGTAGGTAGGTAGGTAGGTAGGTCGGTAGGTAGATAGATAGAGACACAGGTGAAGGGATAGAAAAGAGAGGTAGATGAATGAAGAGCTAGATAGATAGATAGATAGATAGATAGATAGATAGATGAACAGATAAAGAGAGAAACATTGGTGAATAGATAGATAGACAGATGAAGAGATAGAGTGAGAAACGTATTGGTGAATAGATAGATAGATAGATAGAGACACAGGTGAAGAGATAGAAAAGAGAGATGGATGAATGAAATGGTAGATCGATAGATAGATTGGTAGATCGATAGATAGATAGATAGATAGATAGATAGATAGATGAACAGATGAATAGATAAAGAGAGAAACATTGGTGAATGAGTGGATAGATAGAGAGACAGGTGAAGAGATAGAGAGAGAAATGTATTGGTGAATAGATAGATAGATAGATAGATAGATAGATAGATAGGGAGACAGATACAGGTGAAGAGATAGAAAAGAGAGATGGATGAATAAAATGGAAGATAGATAGATAGATAGATAGATAGATAGATAGATAGATAGATACATTGATGAATGAATGGATAGATAGAGAGAGAGACAGGTGAAGAGATAGAGAGAGAAATGTATTGGTGAATAGATAGATAGATCGATAGATAGATAGATAGATAGATAGGGAGACAGATAGAGACACAAGTGAAGAGATAGAAAAGAGAGGTGGATGAATGAGCTGGTAGATAGATAGATAGACAGACAGATAGACAGATGAATAGATAAAGAGAGGAACGTATTGGTGAATGAATGGATAGATAAATAGAGAGAGAGAGAGAGACAGGTGAAGAGATAAAAGATAGAGAACTATTAGTGGATGGATGGGTGGATCAATACATAGATGATAGAGGCAGACACAGGTGAATAGATAGATTGAGAAAAGAACCGTATTGGTGAATGGATGGATGGAGAAGTGGATCAATAAACAGATGATAGAGAAAGACAGGTAAATGGATTGAGAGATAGAGACAGAGAGAAATGTGTTGGTGAATGGATGGATGGAGAGGTAGATCAATAACTAGGTGATAGAGAAAGACACAGGTGAATAGATGGAGAGATAGAGAAGAGAAATATATTGCTGATCGAAAGACGCATCAATAAGTAGATGAATGGTGAATGGATGAATGAAAAGATGGATCAATACATAGATGATAAAAGCAGACACAGGTGAATAGTGAGATAGAAACATGTATTGGTGAATGGAGGCATTTATCACAAAATTCCCTCGATATGACACCTCTGTGATTGTTTTCCCTTGGCCGAGTGCCTTGTATCTGGCTTCCTCTGAGGCTGAGAGAGCGTGACTTTGCCCAAGGTCTCGTAGTCGGTTTCCACTGTCAAGGTGGAAGTTAAATCCATGTTGCAGAATGCATCTACACTGCAGAATGAATGCAGTTTGCTACTACTTTGACCTGCCATGGCTCAGTGCTATTGAATCCTGGGAGTTGTAGTTTTACAAGGTCTTTAGCCTTCTTTTGGGTGCATCTACGTTGCAAAATTAATGCAATTTGCTACCACTTTGAACTGCCATGGCTCAGTGCTATTGGATCCTGGGAGTTGTAGTTTTACAAGGTCTTTAGCCTTCTTTGGGTGCATCTACACTGCAAAATGAATGCAGTTTGCTACCGCTTTGATGGCCATGGCTCAGTGCTACTGAAATCCTAGGAGTTGTAGTTTTACAAGGTCTTTAGCCTTCTTTGTGGTGCATCTATACTACAGAATGAAAGCAGTTTGCTACTACGTTGATGTAGTGCTATTGAGTCTTGGGAGTTATAGTTTTACAAGGTCTTTAGCCTTCTTTGTGGTGCATCTACACTACAGAATGAAAGCAGTTTGCTACTACTTTGATTTAGTGCTATTGAGTCTTGGGAGTTATAGTTTTACAAGGTCTTTAGCCTTCTTTGGGGTGCATCCACACTGGAAAATTAATGCAGTTTACCACCACTTGAACTGTTGTGAAAAGTTGGGAGTTGGCACTCTTTTGGGCAGAGAAAGCTAAAGAAAACGTCAAACTACAACTCCTGGAGCGATGGCAGTTCCCCTCAATTCTCCAGGATGGACGCTGCGCCTTTGGAGAGATCAAGTTTCAAAGCAGAACTTTCTTTGTCGCAACCGGATATTCTCTACTTTCTTCTTCCCTCCTCCCAAGGGAAACCTCCCCTCGCTCCCTCCCTCCCTCCTTCCTGGCAGCTCTTAAAGGCACAAGGACCATTTCCCGACCACCCCCCAGGACGGGTTCCCCCTTCCGCATTCCGTGGGAAAATTAGCCCGTTTTTTCCCACGCTCGGTATTCCCCGCCTAAACTTTCCAAAAGTTGGGAAACTTTCCTTCCAGTCCCAGTTTGGCGCCGGAAGGGTTAAAGGGGAGGGCAGGAAGGAGTGGGGAAGTTCCCACCCCGTTATACCGGAGCAGGAGGAGGGCCCACGCCCCGCCCCACGCCCCACGCCAGACTCCCGCCTCCCACTTGCCTTCCCTGCGCCTCTTTCGGATCAATACACCCATTCACACGCCCTGAACCATCATCCGCAGCCATGAAGAAGGCGTTGGGGACCACTAGCCCCAGGTAAGGAGGAAAAGTTCCTTTTTTCTGCCTTATTACTTCCCCCTTCTTTCCCTTTCTCAATGCTTGCTGGCTAAGGGTGCCTCTGAGCATACACAGAGTGCCTCTCAGCCTAAGACGCACCCTTTCCTGACCATTAAAGACTAGTATCTTCTGGTTAAGATGGGAAGCAGGGTCTCTTCTTGCCTCCCCTCCATCTCACTTCTCCCTTTCTTGATGGGAAAGAGTGCCTCTGAGCATACACAGAATGCCTCTCAGCCTAAGACATACCCTTTCCTGGCTATTAAAGCTTCTGGTTAAGGTGGGAAGCTGGGTCTCTTCTTGCCTCCCCTCCATCTCACTTCTTCTCTTCTTGTTGGGAAAGAGTGCCTCTTAGCATACACAGAGTGCCTCTCAGTCTAAGACGCACGCTTTCCTGGCCATTAAAGACTAGTAGCTTCTGCTTAAGGTGGGAAGCTGGGTCCCTTCTTGCCTCCCCTCCATCTCACTTCTTCTTGATGGGAAAGAGTGCCTCTGAGCATACACAGAGTGCCTCTGAGCATGAACAGAGTGCCTCCCAGCCTAAGACACACCAGTTCCTGGCCATTAAAGACTAGTAGCTTCTGGTTAAATTGGGAAGCTGGGTCCCATCTTGCCTCCCCTCCATCTCACTTCTTCTTGATGGGAAAGAGTGCCTCTGAGCATACACAGAGTGCCTCTGAGCATGAACAGAGTGCCTCCCAGCCTAAGACACACCAGTTCCTGGCCATTAAAGACTAATAGCTTCTGGTTAAATTGGGAAGCTGGGTCCCATCTTGCCTCCCCTCCATCTCACTTCTTCTTGATGGGAAAGAGTGCCTCTGAGCATACACAGAGTGCCTCTGAGCATGAACAGAGTGCCTCCCAGCCTAAGACACACCAGTTCCTGGCCATTAAAGACTAGTAGCTTCTGGTTAAATTGGGAAGCTGGGTCCCATCTTGCCTCCCCTCCATCTCACTTCTTCTTGATGGGAAAGAGTGCCTCTGAGCATACACAGAGTGCCTCTGAGCATGAACAGAGTGCCTCCCAGCCTAAGACACACCAGTTCCTGGCCATTAAAGACTAATAGCTTCTGGTTAAATTGGGAAGCTGGGTCCCATCTTGCCTCCCCTCCATCTCACTTCTTCTTGATGGGAAAGAGTGCCTCTGAGCATACACAGAGTGCCTCTGAGCATACACAGAGTGCCTCCCAGCCTAAGACACACCAGTTCCTGGCCATTAAAGACTAGTAGCTTCTGGTTAAATTGGGAAGCTGGGTCCCATCGTGCCTCCCCTCCATCTCACTTCTCCCCTTCTTGATGGGAAAGAGTGCCTCTTAGCATACACAGAGTGCCTCTCAACCTAAGACACAACTTTTCCTGACTATTAAAGACTAGTATCTTCTGGTTACGATGGGAAGCTGGGTCTCTTTTTGCCTCCTCTCCATCTCACTTCTCCCCTTCTTGATGGGAAAGAGTGCCTCTGAGCATACACAGAGTGCCTCTGAGCATCAACAGAGTGCCTCTCAACCTAAGACACACCTTTTCCTGACTATTAAAGATTAGTATCTTCTGGTTAAGATGGGAAGCTGTGTCCCTTCTTGCCTCCCCACCACCTCACTTCTCCCCTTCTTGATGGGAAAGCGTGCCTCTGAGAATACACAAAGTGCCTCTGAGCATACACAGAGTGCCTCTCAGCCTAAGACACACCTTTTCCTGGCCATTAAAGACTAGTAGCTTCTGCTTAAGGTGGGAAGCTGGGTCCCTTCTTGCCTCCCCTCCATCTCACTTCTCCCCATCTTGATGGGAAAGAGTGCCTCTGAGCATGAACAGAGTGCCTTTCACACACACACACACACACACACACACAATGTGCCCTTATTTTCTTATTAAACATATATTAACAAATTTACACATTTTCAATAAATAAATTGGTTCATTTTAATGAGGCCAAAAAGTGCAGTTAATAATACTTATTAATGACAAATAATTAATTAATGATAATAATTAAAGTCATCATTAAATGCTCAAGAACTCGGAAACCTGTAGACCTTTGTCTCGATTAACTAAAATTCATTTACCGAACTCAGAATCTTATTTAGGAATAAAAATGGCTTCGGCTTCAATAATAATAATAATAATAATAATAATAATAATAATAATAATACTTAATAATAATAATAATAATAATAATAATAATAATAATAATAAGGGACCGGCATCCCCAAGTCAACTGAAAAAGTGTCTCCTTTCTATTCTGATTCTCCCTTTCCCATTTCCTCTTTCCTCCTCTTGCTGGGAAAAGAGTGCCTCTGAGCATACACAGAGCGACTCCAAACTCAATGCTCCTAGGACATAATCATATTCTGACAGTTGGGGACCAATCGCTCCAAAGTAAGTTGGAAAATTGGGTCATCTATCTCATCCGTTCCCTCTGTTTGCTGGAGAAGAGTGCCTCTGAGCATATATATCAGGCATGGGCAAACTTTGGCCCTCTGGGTGTTTTGGACTTCAACTCCCACAATTCCGGTAGGCTGTTAGGAATTGTGGGAGTTGAAGTCCAAAACACCCAGAGGGCCAAAGTTTGCCCATGCCTGATATATAGAGTACCTCTTAAGCCCAGTACCCTTCAAGTGCACCCACACTGTGGAATAAAGACAGTTTAATACCACTTTAATGGCAATGCAATCCTGGGAGTTGTAGTTTTACAAGGTCTTGAGCCTTCTGTGCCAAAAAGAAGACCAAACTACAATTCCTCTGGTCCCGGCAATGCTATACAATCCTGGGAGTTGTAGCTTTACAAGGTCTTGAGCCTTCTGTGCCAAAAAGAGGACCAAACTACGACTCCTCGGGTCCCGGCAATGCTATACAATCCTGGGAGTTGTAGCTTTACAAGGTCTTGAGCTTTCCATGCCAAAAAGAGGACCATACTACAACTCCTCGGGTCCCGGCAGTGCTATACAATCCTGGGAGTTGTAATTTTACAAGGTCTTGATCCGTGCCAAAAAGAGGACCAAACTACAACGCCTCGGGTCCCGGCAATGCTATACAACCCTGGGAGTTGTAGTTTTACAAGGTCTTGTGCCTTCTGTGCCGAAAAGAGGACGAAACTACAACACCTCAGGTCCCGGCAATGCTATACAATCCTGGGAGTTGTAGTTTTACAAGGCCTTGACCGTTCTGTGCCAAAAAAGAGGACCAATCCTGGGAGTTGTAGTTTTACAAGGCCTTGACCGTTCTGTGCCAAAAAAGAGGACCAATCCTGGGAGTTGTAGCTTTACAAGGTCTTTTGCCTTCTGTGCCAAAAAAGAGGACTAAACTACAATTCCTCGGGTCCCGGTGATGCTATGCAATCCTGGGAGTTGTAGTTTTACAAGGTCTTGTGCCTTCTGTGCCAAAAAAGAGGACCAAAGTACAATTCCTCGGGTCCCGGTGATGCTATGCAATCCTGGGAGTTGTAGCTTTACAAGGTCTTGAGTCTTCTGTGCCAAAAAGAGGACCAAACTACAACTCCTCAGGTCCCATAGCATTGAGCCAAGTTCAAGTGGTGCCAAACTGCATTCGTTCAACAGTTTAGGAATGCACGTTGAAGCAAAACGGCTCCAACAATGCAACCGAATGCTTCGTAGGATATTCAACCATACCAGTGTTCCTTGGGTTGTTTTGCCCCTATTTTAGCCTCCAAAATATCTTTCTTGGTTTACCCTGCGAGGTGGAGAACTTGCCCTTGAGAGCAGAGCTTTCTAAACTGACCCCAGCCCTTTGTTTACCAGAATCCAGGATGTTTTTAAAAACCTTCTATCCAAATGGATCCAAAGTGGCTCTCGGGAGAGTCAAGGGAATTGTGGAGCCGGGAGGCTAATGGATGTGCAGGTGAATCAGGCCTTGCGATGGAAAATTTTTGAGACTGCAAGCAGGGCGAAATCCTACCAAAGTGTAAAGTATTTGGATGGACTTGGGGAAAAAAAAAACCCAGGGTTTGAAAGACCCAATGTAAACAGTTAGTAAGATGGCTATTGGGCTGAAACTGCTTCATAAATGGAAACTAAACATTACCAAGAACGATTTGGTGACTTTAGTTTGGAGAGGGTGCATCTACACTGTGGAATTAACACAGTTTGGCACCAATGAATAAATACAATAATACCTCTTTCAATGTTTGCATATTGGTATATTTAGTGCTTTTATGTTAAGCTGCTTTGAGTCTCCTTCAGAAGTTATCTTCTTACCTAATTGGATTTACCTATTCCTTTAAAGTGCTTTTTACTTAGATGCTTTTTACTTATCTATATAAATAAAAATGTAATGTTCGTTTGTGGGATTAACATAACTCAAAAACCACTGGACGAATTGGCACCAAATTTGGACACAAGACACGTATCAGGCTAACAAGTGACCATCACTCATAAAAAGACTGAAAAACACAGCAGAAGAGACTTAAAAGGCCAAAAAAAGAAAATACATTACAATGTTTACGCTTATCTTCTTACCTAATTGGATTTACCTATTCCTTTAAAGTGCTTTTTGCTTAGATGCTTTTTACTTATCTATATAAATAAAAAAGTAATGTTCGTTTGTGGGATTAACATAACTCAAAAACCACTGGACAAATTGGCATCAAATTTGGACACAAGACACCTCTCAGGCCAACGAGTGACCATCACTCTTAAAAATACTGAAAAACACAGCAGAAGAGACTTTAAAAAGCCAAAAAACAAAAATTACATCACAACGCATGCGCAAAACCACATACGGTACATAAATGCACACATATACACAAATATATACACACACATATACACTTATATACATACACAAAACACATACATAGACTGAGCCGGAGCAATGCGTGGCAGGGGACAGCTAGTATAACAACAACAACAACAACAACAACAACTTGAACTTGCCATAGCTCAATGCTGTGGAATCCTGAGATCTGCAGATTTGTGGGCAAAGGGTGCAAACTACATCTCCCATTCATTGTTCCATAGCAAGCTCAAGTGGGACCCTTTGTCTCCTCTGACAAAGGGCGCAAACTACATCTCCCGTTCATTGTTCCATAGCAAGCTCAAGTGGGACCCTTTTGTCTCCTCTGACAAAGGGCGCAAACTACGTCTCCCGTTCATTGTTCCATAGCAAGCTCAAGTGGGACCCTTTTGTCTCCTCTGACAAAGGGCGCAAACTACATCTCCCGTTCATTGTTCCATAGCAAGCTCAAGTGGGACCCTTTGTCTCCTCTGACAAAGGGCGCAAACTACATCTCCCGTTCATTGTTCCATAGCAAGCTCAAGTGGGACCCTTTGTCTCCTCTGACAAAGGGTGCAAACTACATCTCCCGTCCATTGTTCCATAGCAAGTGGGACCAAACTGCATTAATTCTGCAGTGGGGATGTAATGAATACTTTTTAAACAAAGGTTCCCCCTTTGTTTCTCCCTTTCGCTCTCCATTCGTGCCTCTTCGAATTCTGCAGCACTGCTGGTCACAGCTGACCTCCAGTTAGAGCGCTCAAGGGTCAGGGTTCTCAGTGTCTATGCCACAGTTTTTGAGGTTGGCATTAAGCCCATCTTTCAATCTCTTTTCCTGTCCACCAACATTACATTTCCAGTTCTTGAGTTCGGAGTAGAGCAACTGCATTGGGAGACGGTGTTTGGACATTCGGACAACGTGGTTGGTCTAGCGGAGTTGATGGCGGAAGAGCATCGCTTCAATGCTAGTGGTCTTTGCTTCTTCTTCCACCACACTGACATTTGTCCGCCTGTCTTCCCAACAGATTTGCAGGATTTTTCAGAGGCAGCGCTGATGGAATGGTTCCAGGAGTTGCGTATGACATCTGTAGACAGTCCACGTTTGGACTGTCTAAATGTGGACACCTGTTAGGCCAGACCCTGCTTCCCTTGCAGTTCCAAAACTTCCATAACACCAAAATACCTTTAAAATGCCAAAATGTCAAGGATCAGACCCCTGTTTTCCATACAGCAGAATTTGAACTCCCTGCAAACGTATCGTGACTCCAAAATGCCCTCCTTCCTCTTCCCTTGAGAAAAGGAGCAAGAATCCTGCTTTCCTGTAGCATAGAATCATAGAATCAAAGAGTTGGAAGAGACCTCCAGGGCCATCCAGTCCAACCCCATTCTGCCAAGAAGCAGGAAAATTGCATTCAAAGCATCCCTGACAGATGGCCATCCAGCCTCTGTTTCAAAGCTTCCACAGAAGGAGCCTCCACCACACTCTGGGGCAGAGAGTTCCACTGCTGAACGGCTCTCACAGTCAGGAAGTTCTTCCTCATGTTCAGATAGAATCTCCTTTCTTGTAGTTTGAAGCCATTGTTCCGTGTCCTAGTTTCCAGGGCAGCAGAAAACAAGCTTGCTCCCTCCTCCCCATGACTTCCTCTCATGTATTTATACATGGCCATCATGTCTCCTCTCAGCCTTCTTTTCTGCAGGCTAAACATGCTCAGTTCTTTAAGCCGCTCCTCATAGGGCTTGTTCTCCAGACCATGATCATTTGAGTCACCCTCCTCTGGACACATTCCAGCTTGTCAATATCTCTCTTGAATTGTGGTGCCCAGAATTGGACACAATATTCCAGGTAAAGTGGTCTAATCAAGGCAGAAAAGAGCATGGGGAGCAGGACTTCCCCGAATCTAGACACTATAGAGGCCAAAATCCCATTTTTTTGCCACCGCATCACATAGTTGCCTCATGTTTAACTTGTTGCCCACAAGGACTCCAAGATCTTTTTCACACATACTGCTCTCGAGCCACACGTCGAGAGATCTGACTCTCTCCATAGTAGACTATCTCTCTCTTTCCCAATGGAGCAGAGCATAGCGGGTGTGCCAGACTCCTCTGGTCTGCCACAATTTGAGAATTATTAGATTGATTCTTTTATAGGAAAATTCTGTAGTAAAGAATTGTCATATTGCAATGATCTTGAGTCTTCACCTCTTGACATAGATGTTGATCTTCAGGTAACGAACCATTGTGTTCTGGGTTTGACTTGAAAGAGCATCGTAAACAGAGACATCATTTCCTTTAGAGTTAATCCAGTTTCTAGTAAGCAAATGTGGACAGATGTAAACAGATGTCAGTATTGTGCTGTTATAGCTTTTTTGGGGCTATATGGCCATGTTCTAGAGGCATTCTCTCCTGACGTTTCGCCTGCATCTATGGCAAGCATCCTCAGAGGTAGTGAGGTCGTCAGACCTCACTACCTCTGAGGATGCTTGCCATAGATGCAGGTGAAACGTCAGGAGAGAATGCCTCTAGCACATGGCCATATAGCCCCAAAAAACCTACAACAACCCAGTGATTCCGGCCACGAAAGCCTTCAACAATACAGATGTCAGTATTTTTATCATTACAATTTACTATGGCAGGTCAACCATTTCAGTTCTCATTAGCAGCTTTTAATTACATTCCAGCAAGCAGGCCTTGATCTTTTAGAATGATGTCTCCAAAATTATTAGCTCTCATTCATTCATCTTTTATTCAGTTCCATTCACACCCACACATCTCAAATCCACATTTATCAACTGCACATTTTTTTCGTGTCAGGAGCAACTTGAGAAACTGCAAGTCACTTCTGGTGTGGGAAAATTGGCAGTCTGCAAGGACAGATCTTTTGATGTTTTATCATTCTTGTAGGAGCCCCCGATGGCGAGTGGGTTAAACCCCATGTGTCGGCAGGACTTGTTAGGAATTGTGGGAGTTGAAGTCCAAAACACCTAGAGGGCCAAAGTTTGCCCAGGCCTGCTATAGAATGATATATATACATGAGGGTTGAATGAAAAGTAATGCCTCCACCTTCGTAACTCCTCAACAGATGGCAGTACTGGTATGCGACAGGTACTGGCTTGTTCAGTAGACTCTCCTCTACAGTTCCATTTTGACAGGAAGCCTTAGCATTGAATTGTGTTGTTAAAGTGTGAAGTATGGAACCTTGCGCAGATGGTTAGTCAATGCAACTTAAGCAACGTATGCGGCAAGTACTGGCTTGTTCAGTAGACTCTCCTCTACAGTTCCATTTTGGCGGGAAGCCTTAGCATTGAATGGTTGTGTTGTTAAAGTGTGAAGTATGGAACCCTGCGCAGACGGTCAGTCAATGCGACTTAAGCAACGTATGTGGCAGGTACTGGCTTGTTCAGTAGACTCTCCTCTACAGTTCCATTTTGACAGGAAGCCTTAGCTTTGAACGGTTGTGTTGTTAAAGTGCAAAGTATGGAACCCTGCACAGACTTAAGCAACGTATGTGGCAGGTACTGGCTTGTTCAGTAGACTCTCCTCTACAGTTCCATTTTGGCAGGGAGCCTTAGCATTGTATTGTTGTGTTGTTAAAGTGCAAAGTATGGAACCCTGCACAGACGGTCCGTCAGTGCAACTTAAGTAACGTATGCAGCAGGTACTGGCTTGTTCAGTAGCCTCTCCCCCGGTTCAAGGAAAGGTTGCAGGTTCGAATCCGGGGAGAGCGCGGATGAGCTCCCTCTAACAGCTCCAGCTCCTCATGCGGGGACATGAGAGAAGCCTCCGACAAGGATGGTAACACATCAAAACATCCGGGTGTCCCTTGGGCAACATTCTTGCAGACAGCCAATTTTCTCACACCAGAAGCGACTTGCAGTTTTCCCAAGTTGCTCTTGACATGACAAAAAAAGGCATCCTTGTGGGCTCCTTTTGCACATCATTTCTTGTGACATGGATGCACTCAAAGATAGGTGAAGGTGCTTTAGGTGTGCATATCAGTGCGCAAAAGGAGGCCTGGGCTGATGCAAGATCCCAAAAGGGAAGAAAGCGAAATAAGCTTTGCACAAAGAGGGAGGGATAGAAAGAAAGACTTGGCCGTTGGGACTTTGATGATGGATATGGTTGTTTATGATGAAGAGAAAGAGAGAGAGAGAGAGAGATAAAAAGCCACAGCAGATGGGCAAGGGAGGACCCGGAACAGTTAACTCCCTCGGTGCCAACGTTATCCGTACAAGCCGAAAGGAGTGATGGATGATGAATGATTAAAGGAAGGAGAGAAAAAAAGCCCACAAGTTGAGTTTTAATTAATATCAGCCATTGCTTGCTTGCGTCTCCTGGGAATCTTCCCCAGAGTCCAATTAAATAACTTTTCCAAAGTTAAATGGAGCATTGCCTGCCTTCAAGGCCTAGGTTGGTTGTGAACTGCTACCGTCTTGCAGGCTAAGGAGGCATCTAAAATTCATGCCAATTGAACCACCATGTCTTGATGTTAAGGAATTCCGGGAGTTGTAGTATTACAAGGCCTTTCCCCTTCTCTGACAACAAGGGTTGGTGTCTCACCAAACTTCAACTCCCGGGATTCGATTGCATTGGGTCATGGAGTCAAACCGCATTATTCTTGTTGCTGTTGCCCTACTTTATCTTTCCCAAAGGAGAGCTACGAGGGTTGAATGAAAAGTAAGGCCTCCACCTTCGTAACTCCTCAACAGATGGCAGTACTGGTATGCGGCAGATACTGGCTTGTTCAGTAGACTCTCCTCTACAGTTCCATTTTGGCAGGATGCCTTACCATTGAATTGTTGAGTTGTTAAAGTGCGAAGTATGGAACCTTGTACAGACAGTCGGTCAATGCGATTTAAGCAACGTATGAGGCAGGTACTGGCTTGTTCAGTAGACTCTCCTCTACAGTTCCATTTTGGCAGGAATCCTTAGAATTGAATTGTTGTGTTGTTAAAGTGCGAAGTATAGAACTCTGCGTAGACGGTCGGTCAGTGCGATTTAAGCAACGTATGTGGCAGGTACTGGCTTGTTCAGTAGGCTCTCCTCTACAGTTCCATTTTGGTGGGAAGCCTTTGAATTGAACAGTTGTTCTTGACAGCTCTGCTCAGGTCTTGCAAAGCTTTATGGCAACATAGGAGCTGTCACTGTTTTAACAGCTGTGCTCAAGTCTTGCAAAGTTGTATGACAACATGGGAAGTCTCTCTAGTTTCCACAGCTCTGCTCAGGCCTTGCAAAGTCATACGGCAACATGGGAGATCTCTGTATTCTTGACAGCTCTGCTCAGGCCTTGCAAAGTCGTACGGCAACATGGGAGGTCTCTGTATTCTTGACAGCTGTGCTCAGGTCTTGCAAAGTCATATGGCAACGTGGGAGATCTCTGTATTCTTGACAGCTCTACAGTTCCATTTTGGTGGGAAGCCTTTGAATTGAACAGTTGTTCTTGACAGCTCTGCTCAGGTCTTGCAAAGCTTTATGGCAGCATAGGAGCTGTCACTGTTTTAACAGCTGTGCTCAAGTCTTGCAAAGTTGTATGACAACATGGGAAGTCTCTCTAGTTTCCACAGCTCTGCTCAGGCCTTGCAAAGTCATACGGCAACATGGGAGATCTCTGTATTCTTGACAGCTCTGCTCAGGCCTTGCAAAGTCGTACGGCAACATGGGAGGTCTCTGTATTCTTGACAGCTGTGCTCAGGTCTTGCAAAGTCATATGGCAACGTGGGAGATCTCTGTATTCTTGACAGCTCTACAGTTCCATTTTGGTGGGAAGCCTTTGAATTGAACAGTTGTTCTTGACAGCTCTGCTCAGGTCTTGCAAAGCTTTATGGCAGCATAGGAGCTGTCACTGTTTTAACAGCTGTGCTCAAGTCTTGCAAAGTCGTATGGCAACATGGGAGGTCTCTCTAGTCTCGAAAGCTCTGCTCAGGTCTTGCAAAGTCTTATGGTGACTTGGAAGATTTCTCTATTCTTGACAGCTCTGTTCAGGTCTTGCAAAGTTGTATGACAACATGGTAGGTCTCTATTCTCGAAAGCTATGCTCAGGTCTTGCAAAGTCTATGAGAACATGCAAGGTCTCTATTCTCGACAGCTCTGCTCAGGTCTTGCAAAGTCGTATGACAACATGGGAGGTCTCTATTCTCAAAAGCTCTGCTCAGGTCTTGCAAAGTTGTATGACAATATGGGAAGTCTCTAGTCTCAACAGCTCTGCTCAGGTCTTGCAAAGTCGTACGGCAGCATAGGAGGTCTCTGTTTTAACAGCTGTGCTCAGGTCTTGCAAAACCTTATGGCAACATAGGAGGTCTCTGTTTTAACAGCTGTGCTCAGGTCTTGCAAAGTCTTCTGGTGACTTGGGTGCTCTCTCTATTCTCAAAAGCTCTGCTCAGGTTTTGCAAAGTCGTATGGCAACATGGGAGGTCTCTATTCTCAACAGCTGTGCTCAGGTCTTGCAAAGTCCTATGGAAACATGGGAAGTCTCTCTATTCTGGACAGTTCAGCTCAGGTCTTGCATAGTCTTATGACAACATGGGAGATTTTTCTATTCGGGTCTTGCAAAGCCTTAGAGCAACATGGGTGATTTCTCTATTCTCAAAAGCTCTGCTCAGGTTTTGCAAAGTCTATGACAACATGAGAAGTCTCTGTTTTTGACAGCTGTGCTCATGTCTTGCAAAGTTTTATGGCAACATGGGAGGTCTCTTTATTCTTGAAAGCTCTGCTCAATTCTTGCAAAGTCTTGGTAGTTGTGGCTTCCTTGTATAAGTCCATCCTGTTATAATGTGGCCTTCCTCTCTTCCAACTGCTTTGTATCTTACTTAAAATATTGTCTTTTCTGTTGTCTCTTGGCTTCTAAAGTGAGTTCAGGGTTACTTGACTCTATTTATCTGCCTTTTTCGTATCCGTAGAACTCTACACCAGGGTTTCAAACGATTTGATTGCTTTCCTATCCGCTTCCTCCACCATCTCTGCATTCTCAATGCACATTGAAATGGTTTCCAAGTATTGATTACAGCAAAGGAAATGTATCGATTATAGCAACATACAGCATGAAAAACTATGGATCGCTCTGTAAGAAATAAATGTCCCTGCCTTTTGATTCACTTAATGCTTAACTTGCACTTAGGACAAAAGGTTAGGAGAGATATACAGAGAAATGGGATGGTTTCCCTTTGGCAACGTGGCATCTTATTATCATTACTATTATAGTTTCCCTTTGCAGTGTGGCATCTTATTATCCCATCTGTTTAAATCATAGGCTATGAATAATTCATACGTAAAGCTGCTCAGTTGTTATCCTCGAATGTTTACTAAGAAACATCTGCTAGAAAATGGGAGAAGAGGTGCATCTACACTGTCGAATTAATGCAGTTTGGCACCACTTCAACAATTATGGCTCAATGCTAGGGAATCTTGGCAGTTGGAGTTTTGAGTTGTTGGGAGTTTTTTGGGCTATATAACCATGTTCTGGAAGCATTCTCTTCTGACATTTCGCCTGCATCAATGTCAGCCATCCTTACAACCTCTGAGGATGCCTGCCATAGATGCATGTGAAACGTCAGGAGAGAATGCTTCTGGAATATGGCCATCCAGCCCGAAAAACTCACAACAACCCAGTGATTCCGACCGTGAAAGCCTTCGACAATATAGTTGTAGTTTTATAAGGTCTGTTTGCTTAGAAATGTGTGCTAGAAAATGGGAGAAGAGGTGCATCTACACTGTCGAATTAATGCAGTTTGGCACCACTTCAACAGCTATGGCTCAGTGCTATGGAATCCTGGCAGTTGGAGTTTTGGGTTGTTGGGAGTTTTTCAGGCTGTATGACCATGTTCCGGAAGCATTCTCTTCTGATG